>NC_036643.1:5893844-5904481 GCF_002806865.2 Cucurbita pepo subsp. pepo
AAAAAAAAAAAAAAAAAAAAAAAAAAAAAAAAAATAAAAGTGGAAGATCTCATAAATTATTATAACAAAAAATACTTGGATTTAAGTTTTACTCTCCAACACAATTTAGAAATAATGAAAACGTGAAATTCGATTTTTATTGTAGTCGTATTTGACATTGTTAGTTGGATTATTAATTAAAATGTGAAATACTAATGAAAGGTGACGAATTGTGCGATAGGAAGCGAACCCCAGCGACCTTTGGAGCAGCTCTCGAGAAACAAGAGCGTACATTAATTAAATTAGAGAGTAGTTCGATTAAGAACAACCAAGTAAGTGATCTTATTTGATAAGGTAGAAATTGTATGAGTTACAATTCATGATGAATGAGCTATGATGATATATGAATGGTATCGTACAATGTTGTACACTAGTATATAAAGATGTATGAGTTATGTTGTATGATGATTGCATAATATACGTATATTTCGATATATGACGTATTTGATATGCTTGATTCACTTTGTGGGGGATACGATGAGTATGCTGACGGTATGATATTTGTATTTTTGTTAATTTCGTCTTCCAAATCATCCTCGTATTCCGTCTAATTTTAAACCTCCGATGATTTCTAACTCAAATCTAAATAATTGCATCACAATCAGTACTATCAAAGCCGTAACTTCCTGTGATTTTCTAAAAACAAAATTAAAATAAAAGAAGAAAAAAATATATATATTAAAGAATGTTGGAGTTTATTTATTAATTAAAAAAGAGAAAACAAATTAATTAATGGTAAGAATACAAAATAAAAACGTTTTAAGAATGATTGTGATTGGATGAATGTGAAACTGATCGCTGTAATTAACTATTAATTAATTAATTAATTTATTTATTATTATTATTATTTTGGTTAACTTGAGAGCCTCACATGCTTGAGAAAGCCAAAAACCACTCTGACAAAATATTATTTTTAATTTTTATTATTCTTGAAATAAGTTTTTTTTTTTTTTTTTTAAGTAAATTTATTTATTAATATTTTGAAGATTTTATCAATTATTACCCCCAACTTGATAATTATTGCTGTATTTAATTAAACTAAATTAGGTATTGAATTTTTAATCTTAAATACATTGAAAAACCATCCATAAAGTCTTTTTTAATTTACATTTAATGAATATAATAAATATGTTTAGTACAAAATTAATGAAACTTAAAAAAAAAACGACATTAGATCTTCCATTCAGTCCGCTCAAATTTTTCATTATTATGTTTCAAAATTTTAATTTTGACTCTATATTATGATACCCGAGTAATTAAGGGGTACCAGTATATTAAATTGTCGGCCATCAAAATGTCAAATTTGAATTTTGAAACCTTATTTTAAAATTAATATTTTCGTGAATATGGGTTGAGCGTTATTTATATTTGACGACTTTTTCTATTAAAAAAATTAAGCCTAATTTTTTTATTATTATTAAAAAATGTATTGTTTCCCCTTTTTTTTATTTGGATATTAAAATAATTATAACTAATTATGATGGAGTGCACGAGCATAATAAAATAATGCAATTTCATATTCATAATTTATATTATATATTAATTTTTTTAAAGTTAAAAGATGGCTTCATAAAATTGGTTTAAAAGTAAAACCATTTTATTTATTTTTTTATTTTTTAAAAAATTAACCTAATAATACTGGATTCAGAATCTCGATTTGACACCTTATGGTTCTGATATTCTTCTGCATCTTCTGCGACATGGTTACGTTTTTTGCTTCTTGTTTTCAAGAGTGAAAACTATCCCCACAGACCAATACGAGTTCTTTTGACAAGCATATTTTGTCTTCACTCATGCATTTTCGAAAAATTTATAAGAGCTCACCGAATATAGAATTGCTTCCTTTACTTAAGGTGTCACATGCCCACCAGCTTCCGCTTTGATTCATCCTCGATTCCCTTGCATTCATTACGACATGGTCACGTTGATTATTTCTCGCTTCTAAGAGTGAAGTCTATTCTCACATACCAACACAGATTCTTTTAACATGTTTTGTCCTCACTCGCATGAATTCCTAGGATGTCTCCCAACATAGAATTGTTTGCTTAACCATGAAGTTCGTATGATTGAGCCACCGAAAAAGAAGGTGCACCGTGTTAGTGTAGATAGTGACTTCCAATTTTTAAAACCTTTCTTAGTCATCCTATTTACGGGATCATTCTCATTTATATATGGTCTCAGTTCATTCGTATATCCCTTTTTTACATAAGTCTCACAAAAATTATCACTTAAATTGGGATTATAACATAAATTTAAAAATAGTTATTTTATCTAATTTTATAAATTTGTGATATTAATAGGTAGATTTTTAAATTTTTGTTACAAACTATAAAAACAAATTAATTATTTTATAATAAATAAAATAATAATCGTAATATTAAATTATGTAAAGGATAATAATGATGTTTGTTATCATAGTAAATCATTCTTGCACTTTTGAAACCTTTTCTTTTTAATTATATTAAGGTCAATTATTAAATAAATAAATAAATAAAAAGATAAAAAGCGTGAAATGACCTTTATGTACATATGTCATACATTGTTTTAAAAATACTCTTGAACGTTAGAGTGTTTAAAAAAAGCTGACGAAGGGGATGAGTCAAACAGAGAGTCTACTGGACGGTCGAAGCAACGCGCCATCAAACGTTCAACAGGCAGTTACACGATCAAGTATGACCTGAAAGTTGTCGTTATATACTCCTGTGGGTCGGAAGGCGGTGGAGGAAAGAGGAGGACACTGAACGGGATCTATCTGCAGCGAATTCCCCTTTAAGGTAAAGATTGCAATGTCAAATATCAAATAGTTTCGGGTGAAAGCGTAATTTGGGCGAAGATTCATGCAAATATAAAAATAAAATAATAAAATAAAAAGTATAGTTTAATGTTGTAAATAATAATTAAAGTAGAAATGAAAAAAGTAGCATATATTATAATTATTATGGGGCGCTCTAGAAATTAAAAAGCAGCCGCCAGGTCCCACTCCCTATAGACAAAATCATGCATAAAGCTTACCCACCCATATCACTACACTATCAATCAACACAATATTCATATATAAATACGATATTTTTTAAAAAAAATACCGTCGTTCATTTTTATAAAAAAAAATCTTATCGTCAATATAGGAATGAAAACTGTCTATCGACACCTCATAGATTATCTACAAACGTTTTTCGTGTTACTTTGGAAAGTTCATGAGTATTTTTTAAATATAGTACTAATAGTCAAAATACCGAACTTAGTAAGGTTCTTTAGACTATTGTTCTCATCGAACATACCGAACTTAGTATCAGCAATAGGTCTGAAAAAGTATCTAAAAATGGAAAATTGATGCAGCTCTGTGGACTGCTTGTTGAGCCTGATAGGTGGTGGTATCACACCCTTCTCAAACGAATCGTACGTGACACTCTTACCTCATATGGCTCCGTCTCGGCATCAGGACCTACCCTTTCCTTTGACCAACGAGTCCTTGAATTAGAAGCGATCTTCTTCTAGTTGTGGGACGAAATCTGGCAGCCAATTGCTGGCTCTGAATAACTAGCCCTGCAATCAATTCAATTATTCCATAATATAACGAGGCGGGGTTGCGTGCAAGCCGAGAAGCAGCCTGGTCTCGGAGTTCTCGGAGTTGAAGATCCCTCGATTCAAACTCCGGTTGTCTAAACTCTTGTTCTTGTCTTACTAGAAATCATATAGAAATGATAGACTCGAAGGCCCTGAAAATGCTTTGAGGTGTTCTTAGGAGACGCGTTCTAAAGCATTGAGAGGAAGTTCTAAAAGATTAGCCCAAAAAGGACAATATCTACTGGCAGCGAGCTTGAACCGTTACACCGAATTTAAAGATATTTTTATTAATTTAAGAAACCGAGTAGTTGGTCAAGAATAATGAACTCTGTAGGACGAACTTACAATTCTTTAATTTTCTTTGGTTAGATTAGCTTCAAATGTGTACCAATAAACTATTATTTCCTATATCATATTTCATCCACTTTAAACTCTTATTATAATATAACTTCTAAATTCATTTTTTAAATGTCTATTGTCAATTCTTAACAAATTAGTAATATATAAAATATCGAGTATGGGTTTATCATGTGTGACACTAAGTAAAATATCGTGCTACTGTAATAGTCCAAGCATACCGTTAGTAGATATTGTCCGCTTTTGCCGTTGTATCGCTGTCAGTCTCATGATTTTAAAACACATATGCTAGAGAGTATTCCAGAAATGTTTCGTTTCCCTCTCCAACCAATATAGGATCTCACAATCCACTCTCTTGAGGACCCAACGTTCTCACTGGCACACCGCCTGGTGTCGGTGTCTAACTTTGATACCATTTGTAACAATTCGAGAGGTTTCCACACCCTTATAAGAAATTTTTTGTTCCCGTCTCCAACCAATATGTGATCTCACAATCCACCCACTTGGGGGCCCAACGTTCTCGCTGACACACCGCCAAGTGTCTTACTCTGATACCATTTGTAACAATGTGAGAGGTTTCCACACCCTTATAAGGAATTTTCGTTTCCCTCTCCAACCAACATGTGATCTCACAATCCACCCACTTGGGGGCCCAACGTCTCGCTCGCACACCGCCTAGTGTCTAACTCTGATACCATTTGTAACAATTCGAGAGGTTTCCGCACCTTTATAAGGAATTTTTCGTTCCCCTCTCCAACCAATATGTGATCTTACAATCCACCCACTTGGGGGCCCAACGTTCTCGCTAGCACACCGCCTAGTGTCTAACTCTAAAACCATTTATAACAGTTGAAACACACCTCTAACAAATGTTGTCTACTTTGGCCCGTTACATATCGTCGTCAGTGTCACGATTTTAAACGCATATGCTGGGGAGATGTTTCCACACCCTCGTAAGGAATGTTTCGTTCCCCTCTCCAACCAATGTGAGATCTCACACTCCACCCCTCTTGGGTGCCCAACATCCTCCTTTGCACATCCCAAATGTCTAGCTATAATACCATTTGTAATAGCTTAAGCACACCTCTAGGAGAGATTGTCCGCTTTGACCCATTACGTGTCACCATCAACCTCACAATTCCAAAACGCGTCTACTAGGAAGAACCTCATAGTTACTCTATAGGGATAGTCTTCATTCTTAAAATCGACAAGTAAGTAACGTGATCATGTTATAAGGTAATACTAGAACTATTAGGTACCGAATTCTGATCTAGATCTGGAGGTAAAAGCCCAAAATAATTTTTTAAAAGAAAAAGTATATACTATTTAAATCATATATAAATATAATTTTTCATTAAAATTAATTAATTGGGGTTGGTGGATTATGATGTCTCTCTCACTTACCTTGTCCTAAGCATTGATGACAGCCCATTTGACTATTCAAATTTGGATCCTTTTTTATATATATATATATATATAATATTGAGATTAAAATAGTGAAATTACCATAATGGGTCGAGTGATGAAATGGTAAATTTTTGAAGCTATAAAAGGGAGTGTTTAGGCATTGCTTAAGAACTCACAACCAAACCAAAGATGGGGAAAAGAGGTTCCTCAATGGCCTCTTTGGCTGTTGCCATTTTGGCAACATTGCTCTCTTTAACCTTCCCTTCTAATGCCAATGAGTATCTCTACTCTTCCCCTCCTCCTCCGACTCCCGTTTATCACTACAAATCCCCGCCCCCGCCTCCTCCTCCGCACAAGAAGCCTTACCATCCGCCTTACCACTACAAATCTCCTCCTCCACCGCCACCCGTGTACAAATATAAGTCTCCTCCACCACCTCCACCGTACAAGAAACCATATCACCCACCTCATCACTACAAGTCTCCGCCACCTCCTCCACCTGTTTACAAGTATAAATCTCCCCCTCCTCCACCGCCGTACAAAAAACCGTACCACCCTCCGACACCCATTTACAAATATAAGTCTCCTCCACCACCGGTTTACAAGTACAAGTCGCCTCCTCCTCCGCCACCTTATAAGAAGCCGTACCATCCGCCTACACCAATTTATAAGTACAAATCTCCACCACCACCGTACAAGAAGCCGTATCACCCACCCACACCGGTTTATAAGTACAAGTCTCCACCACCACCAGTCTACAAATATAAGTCACCACCTCCACCACCACCCTACAAGAAGCCATACCACCCTCCCACACCGGTTTACAATTACAAGTCTCCACCACCACCAGTCTACAAATATAAGTCACCACCTCCACCACCACCGTACAAGAAGCCGTACCACCCTCCCACACCAATTTACAAGTACAAATCTCCACCACCACCCGTCTACAAATACAAGTCACCACCTCCGCCACCACCATACAAGAAGCCATACCACCCACCAACACCGATTTACAAGTACAAATCTCCACCACCACCCGTCTACAAGTATAAATCTCCACCTCCACCACCACCGTACAAGAAGCCATACCACCCGCCAACACCAATTTACAAGTACAAGTCTCCACCACCACCCGTCTATAAATACAAGTCACCGCCTCCACCACCACCGTACACGAAGCCATACCACCCTCCACCACCACCCGTCTACAAATACAAGTCCCCGCCTCCACCACCACCCTACAAGAAGCCATACCACCCACCAACGCCAATTTACAAGTACAAATCTCCACCACCACCCATGTACAAATACAAATCTCCACCACCACCACCGCACAAAAAGCCCTACCACCCACCATACCACTACAAGTCTCCTCCACCACCACCGCCCATCAAACCCTATCACCCACCTCCAACCCCAGTAAAGCCATACCACCCACCACCTGTCTACCACTACAAATCTCCCCCGCCACCACCACCGGTCTACATTTACGCATCGCCCCCACCACCTCACTACTAAACACTAATCTCATCAAGGTACTAAGCACACACAATCAAACAATGTGAGCTTAATTTTGATAACTTTAATGAAACATTAACCAAACGAATCTTCACTGTCATTTGCAGGAAGCAAAAGGAGGCTGTCAGCAAATAAATGGCACGTCGATAAGCGTCAAGAATTGGAACAGGGAAGCCTGGAGGGTTGTTGTTGTCGTCGTTGCTGCTGCTTGAGCTTCATAACCGTTGAATTTGTTGTTGTTTTAGGGTTTGTCTTGTTTTTTTCTTTTCCATGTCATTTTATTAGTTGTAATGCACTATATAATATATATAAATATATATTTAAAATATGTGCTTCAAAAATCAGAGGTTTCTCATTTCCCAATAAAAAAGGTCTGTTTTTTTTAATTTATTTATTTTGTTGTGAGGGCCCACATTTTTTGTTATTTATTTATCGACCCCTCTTTGGATTCTCTTTTGCTTTTTGGCTCAATTATTTACTGCCCTTTTTTTGTCACATGCAATTGTACTTTAACTCAACTACACCTAAGTTATATAATTGGGGCTTAGTTGTGCAAAATTTATAAATGTGAGGATTTAATTGCAATTAATTTAGTGGATAGTTTAAAGTCTAAGGTTTAAAGTCGGAAAGAACCACGACGATAATGATAATAATGGTGAAGAAACGTTTTTTTTTTTTTTTTTGGTAAAATAGATCGAACCTATTATTGCTGAAATGATTTGAATATCGAGCGATCTTCGAAAAAAGGAGATATAAGATTCATATATATATATATATATATATATATATATTTTGTTAATTTCATTGAAAATTTGCTTTTTAGTTTAAAAATATAATGTACGTATGTTCAAATGACTCAATGGGTCGTCAAGAAGGTAGAGGAAGTAGGATGGGCGGTTGGTGAGATCTAGTATGGATCGTACATGGACAATAGTTGGAGTTGGCGGCTCTCTTAGGGTTCTCTCATCTGGGATCCCAGTGGAAGAGGATCAAGTTGGCCTTTGCGAACAGCTTGATGCACTATCTCCCTTCAACCCTTTGAGCGAAATGCGGCAAAAGGAAGGAAAATTCA
This sequence comes from Cucurbita pepo subsp. pepo, assembly GCF_002806865.2. Taxonomy (NCBI): domain Eukaryota; kingdom Viridiplantae; phylum Streptophyta; class Magnoliopsida; order Cucurbitales; family Cucurbitaceae; genus Cucurbita; species Cucurbita pepo. The sequence goes on from NC_036643.1 coordinate 5,901,805, forward strand.
TGGACCGTCCCCATCGTCTCCACCCTGTAGGAACTACAAGATCACCTTAAGGATACCTTCGATATCCAGGGGTCGCAGACTGACCATAGAACCCTGTTCAATAAGTGGAACACAGAACCGACCAGAACTACCGATCCCAAACCATAAAGGTTAGGTTGGATTTTATTTTTGGGTTGGGTTGGGTTGGGTTGGGTTGGGTTGAATTTTATAAAAACAAAAAACCTGGGTTAGTTCCAAGGTTGACATTTTTTTTTTATCGGGTCAGTTCGACTAATTCGAAAATAGGGTTACAATCCAACCCTAATTTTAATATTATTACGAAAATTAAGAATATTTAACATTTGTAACCAATGTTAGTGATAGATTGTGACTTGCCAATGTTTAATATTTGAGATTGACGAGATTTTAATTATTAATATAACATATATTGTAAATAAGTAGAATTTTTAAAGTAATTTTAACCCGACAACCTAGGTTGGGTTGGATTGTGTAAGATCTCATATCAGTTAGAGAGGAAGACAGAGCGTTTCTTGTAAGAGTGTGGAAACCACTCTCTAGTGGATGCGTTTTAAAACTCTGAGGGGAAGTCCGAAAAGGAAATCTCTAAGAAGACAATATTTGCTTCGTCGGCACTCAATCAACTCAAAGTTTTAGGTTGATCAACGAATTTTTTTAACCCAATTGGCGTACACTTTTAATATAGTGTAGAGATCTAAATCTCCCACCTCAAAAAAACGAGTAGATATCTCAATTACTATATTACCCTCACTCGATGTGATTGTCACGTTTAAGATTTACTATAATCATTTAATAATAATTTTGTGTATGAAATAAAATATTTAAATGAAATATTTGAAACGATATAGATAACATATATATACATTGTATACATTAAAACATGTGAGGCTGATAGTAAAGTTTCTTTAAGAACTGTCGATAGTGACAAGACAATACAATAAACAATGGATTAATAAATTAGATCCATGATTCAAATACCTGCCCCTCATTTTAATATAATAAAATTTCCATATTCTTCAAATAATACAAATAATAAAACTATTCTAGTCTCCTTATACAATTTTGATAGAGGAATCGAAACCAATCATACACGAAATCAAGCCGATATTGTCTTCTTCGGGTTTTTTCGACTTTTCCGGCTTTCCCTCAAGGTTTTTAAAACATGTCTATTAGGGAGAGATCAATCGATGTGGGATCTCACAACTCACCCCCCTTCGAGGTCTAGCCTCCTCACTGACACTCGTTCCTTTCTTCAATTTCCTTTGTTCTTCTCCCCAACCGATGTGAGATCTCACAACTCACCCCTCTTCGGGCCCCAGTGTCCTCGCTAACACTCGTTCCTTTCTCCAATCGATGTGGGACCCCACCAAATCCTCCCCTCTTCAGGGCTCAGCGTCTTTGCTGGCACACCGCATCGTGTCCACCCCCCTTTGGGGTTCAGCCTCCTTACTGGCTCATCGTCTGGTGTCTGACTCTAATACCATTTGTAACGGCCGAGGCTCACCGCGACTTTTCCTTCTGGACTTTCTCTCAATGTTATTAAAATGTCTTTGGTAGGGAGAGGTTTCCACACCCTTAAATGATGTTTCGTTTCTTCTCCCCAATCGTTTTGCTTGTCAATCATATCACATATCATTCATGTTGTACATATATTACATCATAACTTATCATATCTTTGCACATATTAATTCACATCATACACATATCATATATCATAATAGTCACATGACACACCATAACATTTCATCACAATATATCTTATCATAAAAATATCATATCGTAAACATATCAATTCATCGCATACAACATAATATTCACGGATCATATCATACACATATCATTTCATAACAGTTTACATATACAAGCATACGACAACATGTGAAGCCATGGACATATGTCATCATTCAACATACAATTATAACCAAACCAACGGTAGGGCCCCTTACTTGGTTGACCTAAGTTGGTTAACTTATGCCGAAACTACTATGACTCCTTGATACTAGCGTTATTTAACGCAGCTCTCTGAAATTTAATTTTGACTAAGAAGTCCAATAATCATAAATTAGAACTACAGTCTAAATTGACTCACTTAATTTTGCATTAAAATAATTTTAAACCTACTCTATAAAAACTCACTCCTATTAATTTAAATTAACTAAGCCTAATTATGGATACATAATTTAAACCCTGATTCCAAAAATTTATCTGGCCAAAAGATAGTCATACTAAGTTTAAATGCTTCCCAACAATTGAAACTAGAAGGAGAGAGTGTGAGCATATCAGACCCAAGTCAGATCAGCCAGAATGTTGATATTAAACCGTCAGAAAGTGTATTCTCCGACTTGCTTTGAACCATTCAAGTGAAATGCTAAAATGAAGCGAAGAACCTCGGGATGTGTGATTACTTTTTTTTTTTTTTTAGTTTTCTAATTTTTGGGTTTTACACAAACAACTCAAACCAATATAACCCAAAAAAAAAATTATATTTGGGTTGAACTTATTATATTTAATAAGAGATGTTTGAACGGAAAATATTTACGATCCAAACAATTGAGTTTAGTTTATAAAAATGCTCTAATTCAACTCACTTCATAAACATTCCGCTTATCAAACTCTAGGGTTTAACCGGATACAATTATTAGTTTAGGACTTCATTTTT
>NC_036643.1:5904629-5927460 GCF_002806865.2 Cucurbita pepo subsp. pepo
TTTTTTTTTTTTTTTTTTTTTTTTTTTTTTTTTTTTTTTTTTTTTTTTTTTTTTTTTTTTTTTTTTTTGTTTCTTACTCAACTTCTTCAAACTAAGAATAAGAATAATGATGTATGGCATAATCAAAGCATGATACAAGCATGTTAGAGGAAACTCATATTTGGAACAAAGAAGTCAATGAAGATAGATATTGAAAATGGGGAAGCAACAAAGATGGGTATCACTTGTAAACAAATGGGTAGCTTTGTTGTTGGGAGTAATTGAGGAATATGCCAAAAGAAACAAAGATGGGTAACAAAAATGGAGTTAGGAGCTCACATGTAAAGGGTTTCAAGGAGAAATGATGATATGAGGGCAAAGAACAAGTACACTTCTGGTTTTGCGTCTGAAACACTCTTTGGGACCAAACATCATGAATCATTGAACATGTCGACTTGAATAAATACTTTCATACAACTTGTCAGTCCAAAAGGCTGTTACCTTGTTTCTCAATATGTTTCTTGTTTATTTTTTTTTTGTTTTTGATCCCTTCTATATTGCTAAAATATTATTAACTTTTGTAATTTATGTTAAAGATATTTGTATACTACATACCTAACTTAGTTTTCATAGCCGTTTCCAGTCTAGTTAGAGTTAGATGTATGGTACTTCCCCACACACAACTCACGTATGCGTACAATGACCCACCAAGAAGACTCGTATACATACTCCTTAGGCCAGCTCGTGGGGCTAAATGCGCTTACGCGCCACCGTACATCACAGAGTGAAAGGCTCACATGATATCATAGTGAATATAGATATTGAAGGTATGTGTCTGTACTAATATAGCATAACAGGAAAGTACCCTGATGCATATGATATACATAAATGCATGAGGTCCCCATGACTTAAAATCATAGCATATAATAAGAATTATTTTGTTTTTCCTTTCATTCATGTCACAGTACGCATATGAGTCATGTACGCATAATACTCATCATGAACTTCACATGCATCACCATTAGTACAGTAATAATCTAATGGCTTTACATAGCATGACATGACATAACATACATAACATTTCATATCATATATATCATGACATAATTAGGACATCACATATGTACATAGCATGACATCGTAGGTCATCACATAACATACATAACATAGCATAACATTCCTAATTATTGACACATTCAAGGATTTAGGGTTTAGGGTTTAGCATACAACATACAATTCTTCCAACCAACCAACCAACACTAGAGCCACTTACTTGTTTGCCCTTGATTGGAGTCTCTAAATATTTTTAAGTTGGTCAGAGACTGTCCTTCAACGTCTTATTTTTCTTATACGGACTGATGATACAACAATAGGATATATCAACGGATTTGAGACTAATGATACAACAAGAGGATACATCAATGGATTTGAGGTTGAATTAGACTTTGTGGAGTAGATTCAGACTAGTACTAAGAATAATTAGTAACTTCGACCTAGGCCAACCAGGTAAGTGGTTCTAATGTTAGCTTGGTTGCACAAAATGTATGATGTTTGATGATGCGTGCCTTGTGATCCCCCTACACGTGTCATAATTATGATTGTTATACTATGCCATGCTATGTTGTACTATGTCATGTCATGTTATTTAAACTATGCTATAGTGTGAACATGCCATGTTGTAAAATTATGTTATGATGTTGATAATCTATGATGCATAAACCTTCATACACCATGTCATGTAAGTTATGTTATGTACGAAAGATTTGACAGGAATTATGTATGCATATTCATAGACTCACAGTATTATAAATGAATTACAAATGAATTACAAATGAATGAAGGTTTGACTTAAATCATAAATTTATGCCATGACTCTANTTTTTTTTTTTTTTTTTTTTTTTTTTTTTTTTTTTTGGGTCATATTTATATGGTTACTTCCTCGTTATGATTAATACGGACGCGCACCTTACGCCATTTATGTTTGTCACGATGTTATGCTGGCCCTTTCCCTCTGTGTTGTCCAAACGTAAATGTACGCTAGTCGATATTCAGGTCTTGGGAGAATGTATACGAGCTCGCCTGTGGTCCAAATGCAACTACACCTCCATTGTTTATTTATATACAAACATTTTATTTATTTATATATTAAAATTAACAATAAATTCACGAGAAATTATAAGAATTTGATCCATTGTTTATTTTAATATTATTTAATTATTAAGTNATAGAAAACGTGGATGAGATTTTAGTGGAAGACATTAAGAATAGAAGGAACCTTTGTAGGACAATTATTGTAATAGTTAAATTATTGTCATAATTCAATTATTTACTGTTCTCTATTAATGATGAAGGTAATTTTTTCTAACCTAGGATGTGACAAAATGATGGGATTGATCCATATTAACTTGATTCATATGGTAATTTTTCCATTTTCACTTCTTCTAGATGGGTAAATTGAAAAAAATAGTTATAGTTAATTTAATAAATGCCTAAGATAGTAGGCTTATAGCCCGTGCAAGAGAATAATTTTAAAGTGATTACGAGCTTATCTAATCATTTTACAATAAAAAATACACACTTTTTAAGGCTATTGTGAACAATTCAAACTATTCCCTCTAAATCGCAAGCAATTTTCTGTGTCTTGACACTATATTGAGTCTCGAGATGTCGTTGGCCATCACAACTCGTTCGGTTATGCCATTGAGAATGGGCCCGTGTGTTGCTTATCTCATCGGGACTTTCCGAACATTCATAAATTCTAGTTCTATTGAGGCATTGTCCTTCCTGTACCCATGCCATGTCATTTACGGATACCGTGCTAGATAGAGTATATGTAGCAACCTCCAACATGTGTTTTGGGGTACAATACCTGTACACCCGTGCCACCCAATACTGTCCTTGAAAAACCCATTTCAAAAGAAGTTGCCCGAGACACTCGTCTAGACGACACGCTCGCCCACACTGTAACACACGTATTAATTGATTATATAAATATTTTAATCAATTTTCCTATGAGATAGAGATGTCTTGTCACATCATTTTTCAATTGAATGGTCGGTGATAATTTTGTGTTGAAAAAATTGGAAGCTTTAAATTCTTTGCTTACGACCTTTTACTAGTCAGCATGACCATCAGTCTGTATTAATTGAGCTGTCTGAATCAACAATTGCAGGCTTTAATAACTTTTGTACAACATTTTTGACTTTTTAAAAACAAATTTTTTTCTCAAGAGGCTTATGTTTGGTTATGGTATCTAGTTTTTCCAAGACGTGTCTACTAATAACAGATTTTTATATTTTTCTAATGGACGTGAGATCTTACGATTCATTCATTTGGAGGTCTAGTGTCACAACCGCCGTTTCTTAACAGTGGATTTGGCGATTGTGCGGCACTCACCTTTAGCACTGAGGGAGTCAAGCCAACTCTAGATCACGTTGCCTACGGTAAGGCAACGTATATTCAAATCTCGGGCCTCGATTTCAAGAGAAGATTTTAGAAAGCGGGGGAGAGAGGTTTTGTAAAGAGAGTTTTGAAAGCAAGAATGAGAGAGAGAGAGATTGAGAGTGGTGTTATATAACATGCAAGCAAAAAGTCAAGAACAACGGCTTAAACAGTATATAATTTATTTGACAACTAGTTGCATCCCATATAGTACATTTTTAGGTATTTCATGGTTGATTTCGCCGAAACATCGTACTCTGAAAGAAAACAAGAAAGAAATAATATCACATTAAAGCAGTAAAAAGAAGGCAGTAAAGAAGTACAAGATAAAGGGTTTCAGTGTGTAACGGGCATGCAGTTATGGGCAACACGCCTTGGACAAGCATGACCATGATACATAGCGTCCTCGCTGGCACACCGCCCGTTGTTTTGCTTTGATATTTTTGTAACAATCTAAGTCTACTGCTAACTTGCTAACTGATAGTATCCTCTTTGAACTTTTCTTTTAAATGATTCCCCTCAAAGATTTAATGTGTCTACTAGGGAGAAGTTTCCACACTCTTATCAAGGAATGCTTTGTTCTCCTCTCAAACCGGGATGTCACAATCTCCAACCATTGTATCACATGATCTTACTTCTCTAAGCTCATCCTAATATTTAGATATACTGTGGTTCACGTTTTAATTTCCTTTTACTTTTCTCTTATTAACGATTCATATCACAGATGGGTGCGGTGCAACCTCCAATACCATCCAACTATTTGACATATACCGTCCATGTCCATTAAACAACTCACTATTTGAGATTAGTTTGCTACTTTCTAATAGTCTTCGTATGGTCGTTATAAAGCGTGGATCTTTTGTAGAGCAATAGTATGCATCCAACCCTTATCTAAAAAGAAAATCGAGGCGAAAGAACTCATTATTTTCCCGCTCTCTCCTCTAAAGAAAATAATAAATGGAAGAGGAGGGAACCCCATTATTGGAGTATAGTTGGTGGAGTGTTGAACAATCAAGAACTCAGCTGCCCATCCCTTTGTCAATGCAAATTTTATAAACAAAGATGATGGGTCAATGTTTTTACCCTTAACAAACCTTTTACCATTTTTGTTTTGGTAAGGGTAAAAGTAATTTAATAATTGCTTTGGAAGATGAACATGACTCGAGAAAATAATAATTTTGGATTGACATACATGTTTAGACGTGTGAATGTAAGAAAGTCAAAGAATCTAATTTTGTTGTCTATTTTAAAAGTTACTTAAATAAATGCATGTTGGCTAGACGATGACTTAGGTCAGAACGCTAAGTAGACTGAGCACCTTTGGATCGTGAGCGATGGTCAGAGAGTCTAGACCCAAGTGCTCCCATAATAAGAAAGACTTGATGAGTCAGAACAAAGTACCTTGAAGCTATAAGTCCGCATTAAATCACCTACTCGTCCTAAGAATCTAATAGACCTTTTGAGCGCCTAGATATGACCAAGGTGATACTTAGATCATGTGTTTCGTGTTTTAGGTGATTGAAAGAAATATCTCCCTAACAAGCATGCACTAGAGAACCAATTTAAGATTAGGGCATTATAGCTAGAGCGGTTTACATGTTGACCTAGGTCAGTATGTTTCGAGTAACCTTGAACCCGAGGATTGTGAGCGGCAATTATAGATCTAGACTTGTGTGCACCCAAATAAGGGATTAGTTCAAGGAGTTAGTCCTAAACATCCCAGAAACGAGAGACAAGAATTAAATGGCCTAAAAGCTCCTAAGAACCTAGTTGACCTCTATGAAAAAGACGAATAACAAAGCTTAACAAACCTAGTAGTAGTATGACAGTATCACCAAAGTCTCCGCCTCCTATCTCCTTTGATACGCCCTTGGCACTAGCAACGCCCTACCAAACGGTAGTAGTATAGGTACCATTGAGTCTGGCCTAGGCCAGATAATGTAGTGTATCGAGACGACTAGGTACCACTATCGTGTTTGGAAACAGTCAAGGGCCCTTGAACAGGCTTACTATAGTGTAAACTTTCCTTTAGAGGGGTGAGGGACCACATGGGTAAACTGAGTAGCTGGCAGACATAACGGGTCGCTCATGCAGATGGTGACTGTATGACTTTTCTTGTAGAAGGGTCGCTAGTTAACCTTACATAGATGTGTTCAGATGAGATGTCATATTGTCCAAAGTCGCACCTAAAATCAGCATACCGAATGTTCAACGTTGGGGATGTGTAAGCGTACTAAGCACGTGAACATAAAGTTGGTTCACCTCAAAATGAGATTCGCCGTCCATGAGAGTGGTGCTGGAACCCAGTGACCAACTTCCAAATCCCGATAGGGTCTATGACATGTAAGAGAACTTGTTATGAATTTTTTAGGATTTGATCTAACAACCTTGTTGAAAAATGAAATCTAAATTATCAAAGAACCCCAAAAACGATAAGGAATCAACCCAAGGGAAAGTTTAATAACGAATTACTTATGATCAAGATCAAAAGTAAAAAAAACTCGTTTCTAAACTTGTGATTCGAATGATCATGACTATTTGAACGACTCTAGCATACAAATCAAAACACAAGAAATGCAAAGGAACAAACTCATGACTTAAGAAGTATAATATGCCAACTTCGTTTTAATATCTAAAATCTTCCTTGAAGTTTATCTTGCATGATTGATGCCTTGGTTCATATCAGAATCGCTTGAAACTTCGAGACCTACTTAGAAGTTAAGATAGTTGTGGAATTAGGCCCGAACTTCGAGACCTACTTATAAGATGTTTGAGGGAACTACGAAAAGGTGGATCTAATGACTTTATTCTTCTGCCATTGTCTATGCTTTGCCTTTTTTCTCTTCTTTTAATGACCTCTTCCAATACTTTTATTTAGTATGTCTTTAGCGAGTCTCTTAAAATATTATACGTCTTTTTTAGCTTATGGGTTTTCTTTGTTAAAATTGTTTCATGTACGAGCGGCAGGACAGTAATGTGCCAATTATGGTCAAAAGAGATTCTTAAAAGAGCGTGAGCAATTAGATTCTACGGTATGACAAGAACTTCTAATAATAACTATTAATGCTTCAACGTTAAAAAGGGTAAGCTCATGATAAGTATTTTTGTTCATATTGCTCGTGTAATAGTTACTCTCGTCAACACGAGTAAAAACTATAGGCTAAAAGGGATTTTTCCATATTCACAACTCGAGGCATACAACAATTAGTAGCTAAAGATAATAAATCTCGACAAGAAATGTTAATAATAAAAAAGAATTAATTAAAAATGTCATTGTTTATTGGTAGTCTCCACTTGAAAAATAAAGGGGAAAGAGATTGATCTATTTCTAGGCTCCTAATGCATCCGGATTCTAGTCAGTTACCACAGACTTTTCTCGAGGCTCTAGAAAGTTCTCTTATATGTCATAGACCCTGTCGGGACCTCGGGCCTTTACCACATTCACAAAAGGCAACCATCACGAATCTTCTACGAGTGTAGTCCTTATTCCCCTTTCAGGACCAAGCCCATGAAAGATTGATTGGGTCTATAGTTTAAACTAGCCCAAGCTTCCATAAGTTGGGCCAAGGTTGAAGCCCTCGTCTCATTTGACCCAAATTTGGATCCCAAATTTGGCCCAATGACGATTATAGATGTTCATTTAACTTACAGGGTCGGGTCCTACAAAGATCCACCCAAACAAGATGAAATATTCCAAACATTCCCGTTTCAACAGGGAAGACAACTAGAAGAAATAGCTATTGGATGAGAACAGGGATTCAATTTTTTATATATATATATATAATTAGTTATATATTTCTTAGAGTGTTCGAAGATTATACGTTAGAATCGATACCATTTGTTAGGATCGCTCAACAACGCACACTCGATTAAGATGAACACAAAGAACAGAGAGAAAATACAAGGAGGAATATTATTGATGGTTATATATATAAAAGGAAGGTTTTAAAGAAAAAAAATTGAAAAAAGAATCTAAAGTTGAAGAAACCTAAAGCACAAGTTGTAATCCATATGGCGCCAAAGAGATGCAATTCCGCACCACATCCACACAAAAATCGAAGAACTAAATCCCTCTCGTCTTTGATCTCCCAATTTCCAGGCACTTCCATCTCCATCCCTTAATCATTCTGATTCTTCCATTTCTGCAATTCGTCTCCAGAAATCATCGTTTCTGGGTTCGAATGGGATCGACTATGTTCGCCTCTGTTCCATTCTCCTGCAACTTTCATCAATCAAAGCCTCCTTCCCACATCCTCCAAAAGGGTGTTCCGGGTGTCGGTGGCGAAAAGGAGAATCGGTCTCCCATTGTGAATCGGAGATCGGTTTTGCTATCCGGCGTTTCTCTGGTTTCTTCTGCGGGTTTGGGGCTGCAGAGCGAGTGTTTGGCTGCGGTTAAGCAAGGTCTTCTTGCTGGGAGGATTCCTGGGTTGTCTGAACCAGATGAACAGGGTTGGCTTTTCTTAACCTCTTGAACTCTGTATCTAAGTAATCCTTACTGTCGTTTTGTTTCTTGTTTACATCTATGATTTGTTTCTTTGTTTCAATTGGTGGAATCTTCTGGTTGCTGCAGATTGTGGATTGTGTAATACCTTTGTTCACTCTTTAAGTATATGAACTTTAATATCTAACCTTTTAGTTTCTATTCTTACAATTCTTTTTAAGTTGTAGAATTTTTTTGCATGTGTTGATGGATAAATCTTTAGGGAACAAATATGTTCTTAAATTAGAGAATAGATATTGAAAATGATGTATAATTTTCTATATTGATTTTGGTGATGTACTTAGTTAATTCCATCCTGTTAGTTTTTGGAGTTTCTAATCCCACTTAGAGAAGGGAACGACATCGATTGGAGAGGAGAACGAGTGCCAGTGAGGACGTTGGGTGTCACAATCGCGGTTTCTAGGCAGCGGATTTAGCGATTCTATGGCACCCACTCTCAGCACTGATTGGGTTAAGCCTACTTTGAATACAAACCTCAGTCTCGATTTCAAGAGAAGATTTTAGAAAGCAAGGGAGAGAGGTTTTAGAAAAAGAGTTTTGAAAGTAAGAGAGAGAGATTGGTGTTATATGGGAACGTAAGCAAAAAGGCAACAACAACGGCTTACTGCATATAACTTATCGGGTAGGGAGAAGTTGACAACTAGTCGTATCCCCCTATAGTACATTTTGAGGCATTTCATGTCTACTAGGCGTAGCCATGACATCTCTGAAACGTCATATTGGTAAAGAAAATAAGAAAGAAATAATACAACATGAAAGCGGTAAAAGAAAGCAATAAAGTAGTACAAGGCAAAGGTTTCGGCGTGTCACGAGCATGCAGCCATGGGCGACATGACTTGGACAAGCATGACCGTGACACTGGGCCTCGAAGGGAGGTGGATTGTCAGATCCCACATCGGCTGGGGAGGAGAACGAAACATTTTTAATAAAGGTGTGGAAACCTCTCCCTAGCATACACATTTTGACAACCTTGAGGTGAAGTTCGAAAGGGGACAGCCCAAAGAGGACAATATTTGCTAGCGGTGGGCTTGAGATGTTACAAAATGATATCAGAGCCAGACACCGCGGGGAGTGGATTGTGAGATCCCACATCGGTTGGGGAGGAGAACGAAACATTCTTTATAAGGGTGTGGAAACCTCTCCCTAGCATACACGTTTTGATGACCTTGAGGGAAAGTACGAAAGGGGAAAGCCTAAAGAGGATAATATCTGCTAGCGGTGGGCTTGTGCTGTTACAAAATGGTATAAGAACCAAACACCGGGTAGTGTGCCAGCGAGGACGTTCGGCCTCGAAGGAGGGTGGATTGTGAGATCCTACATCATTAGAGAAGGGAACGACTGGAGAGGGGAACGAGTGCCAGTGAGCACGCTGGCCCTGAAGGGGGGTGGATTGTCAGATCTGCTGCCAGCGGTGGGCTTGGGCGGCTAGCGGTGAGATCCACTGCATCAAAAGAAGCAAACAGGGCTGATCATGCCATGTTTTCTATATCAAGTTTACATAGCATCTGTTGTGCTTGTGCAGGAATCTCTTGTATTAATCAGAATATATGCAGCAAATTTCATTTTTGACCATTGAAAGCTTTTAAACTCAAGCTTAGCATATCTGGTTTCTTGTTTGTTGCCTGCTCAGACAGGTTGGAGGACATATCGTAGACCCGACGAGAAGTCCGGTGGGCATGGAGTTGGATGGAGTCCTATTATTCCTTATGCCTTTTCAGTTCCACAAGACTGGGAAGAGGTAACTGCTGTTAGATGTCTTAGCCGGCGTTCTCCCTTAATTGCTTTAGTTCGTCCTTTGAGGTTGTTCCAATTATTGTCCAACGTTTCTGGGTCCGTTGTCTTTTGGTATTTGCATTGGGGTGCGTCAAGTTTCCAGTTTCCTGTTGATTAGAGGAGTAAGCACAATGTATCATGTAATGCCCTAAGCCCACCGCCAGCGGATATTGTCCTCTTTGGGCTTTTCCTTTCAAGCTTCCCCTTAAGGTTTTCAAAATGTGTCTGTCAGGGAGAGATTTACACACCTTTATAAATAATGTTTCGTTCTCCTCCCCAACCGATGTGGGATCTCACAATCCACCTCCCTTCGGGGCCCAGCATCCTCACTGGCACTCCTTCCTTTCTCCAATCGATGTGGGACCCCCCAATCCACTCCGTTTCAGGTCCAACGCCCTTGTTGGCACATTGCCTCGTGTCCACCCCCTTTGAGGTTCAGCCTCCTCGCTGGCATATCGCCTGGTGTCTAGCTCTAATACCATTTGTAACACCACTAGCACAATGTATCATGTAATGCCCTAAGCCCACCGCCAGCGGATATTGTCCTCTTTGGGCTTTTCCTTTCAAGCTTCCCCTTAAGGTTTTCAAAATGTGTCTGTCAGGGAGAGATTTACACACCTTTATAAATAATGTTTCGTTCTCCTCCCCAACCGATGTGGGATCTCACAATCCACCTCCCTTCGGGGCCCAGCATCCTCACTGGCACTCCTTCCTTTCTCCAATCGATGTGGGACCCCCCAATCCACTCCGTTTCAGGTCCAACGCCCTTGTTGGCACATTGCCTCGTGTCCACCCCCTTTGAGGTTCAGCCTCCTCGCTGGCATATCGCCTGGTGTCTAGCTCTAATACCATTTGTAACACCACTAGCACAATGTATCATGTAATGCCCTAAGCCCACCGCCAGCGGATATTGTCCTCTTTGGGCTTTTCCTTTCAAGCTTCCCCTTAAGGTTTTCAAAATGTGTCTGTCAGGGAGAGATTTACACACCTTTATAAATAATGTTTCGTTCTCCTCCCCAACCGATGTGGGATCTCACAATCCACCTCCCTTCGGGGCCCAGCATCCTCACTGGCACTCCTTCCTTTCTCCAATCGATGTGGGACCCCCCAATCCACTCCGTTTCAGGTCCAACGCCCTTGTTGGCACATTGCCTCGTGTCCACCCCCTTTGAGGTTCAGCCTCCTTGCTGGCATATCGCCTGGTGTCTAGCTCTAATACCATTTGTAACACCACTAGCAGATATTATCCTTTTTGGGCTTTCTCTTCCAGACTTTCCCTCAAGGTTTTTAAAACGCATTTGCTAGAGAGATGTTTCCACACCCTTATAAAGAATGTTTTGTTCTCTTCACCAACCGAATGTGGGACCTACTTTAATCAGCATCGAATGATATTGATATGTATTCCCAATTTATTTCTTTGCTAGGAATGGAAAAGTCTCGTGCTAGTTAGATATGTCCATGCAAGTTAACTTCATTTTTATTTTGATCAAAGCAGACATGACACAAAGTGGTTTTGAGTGGCAGGTTCCTGTGTCAATTGCTGATCTTGGAGGGACAGAGATTGATCTCAGATTCAAAAGCTCAAAGGAAGGTCGTCTGTTCGTCATCGTTGCGCCCGTTCAACGATTTTCCGATGGTGCATTTCCCCAAAACTTTATACTTCTTGTTCAACTTTCCATTGTAAAGAAACTACACTGCTAAATGATGCGTTCATTGTCATAATCCTGTGAAGTTATCGGCGACGATGCAACGATTGAAATGGTTGGCCCTCCAGAGAAAGTAATCAGCGCGTTCGGACCAGAAGTGATCGGAGAAAACGTAGAAGGGAAGGTGATGAACATGAGCGTGGCAGAGCATAATGGAAGAACATATTATCAGTTTGAATTGGAGCCTCCTCATGTTTTGATCACAGCAACAGCGGCAGGAAACCGTCTGTATCTATTCAGTGTAACAGGAAATGGTAAGACACCACCAAGAACGCTGCTGTATGATATGATATGATATCAATTGTTTTCCATTAGAACTGAAGGAAGCTTGTTTTTGTTTCTCTGGGTGTTCTTATAGGCCTTCAATGGAAGAGACATTACAGCGACCTGAAGCGGATAGCGGATTCCTTTCGTGTCGTGTGATGAACTTGTTTCGGAGCTAGTTGGAGTATATACATATGCAGTGTGAATTACAGAACAACGGTTGATCAAGCTTTTTTCTCTAGTTGAATTGGTGACTCGAGAAACTCAAATGGAATTCACAACCCAACTCAACCCTCTACTTTCGAGCTGGGTTAGGTTGTGTTGTTGGGTTATTTTTTTAAAATTATTTTTAAAAAATTACTCGCATCACTAAGTTACCGTTAAAAAATAAAAAATAAAAAATTATCAAATAAATCGAAAATTCTTCCTAATACTACGTCAACGTTGCTTAGCTCTCAAAGTCGTTCTTAAATTGCATCTGACTGAAATCATTACAAACTTAATTGAAGAGCATGATGAACACTCCATTATATCTAAAATATATGAAAAAATGATTAATCTGAAAATGATTAATCTGAAAAAATGATTAATCGAGAAAATTCAATATTATATGAAGTGATATTATACCTAAAGTATAATAGAACGTCTCTTACACGGTCAGAAGTTTGAATCTCCATCCGGTCACTAAAAATAATTATAAAATTGTAAAATATTTGACTTTGATTTATTTTAATAATTATGAACATTTTATTTAATTGAAGAGCATGATGAACTACATTTGGTGTATTGGATTATTACCTAATATAAATATTTTTAAAATTATGTAAACTATCGTCCTAAAAAAAAATTTCTTATGGATTTAATGAATTATAAAATATATATTTAATATATTTTGAAATTAAATAAGCATTTTAAGGAGAAAAAAACGTTAAAACTCGATTTTTTTTATTTAAATTTATGGGTTTTGAGAAATTTATTCAAATTTTTATGAAATTATACATTTTGAGGAGTTTTTATAAGATCCCACGTCATTAGGGAGGAAAACGAAATATTGTTTATAAGGACGTGAAAACCTCTCCCTAACATATGTATTTTAAAATCTTGAAGGGAAAGCTTGAAAGTGAAAACCTAAAGATGACAATATTTACTAGCAGTGGGATTGAGTCGTTACAAATGATATCAGAGCTAGAAATCGGCCAATGTGCCAGCGAGAAGGTTGACCCTCGAAGGGGGTGGACACGAGGCGGTGTGCCAACAAGAACCCTGGGCTCCGAAGACAAATAGATTGGGGGGGAGGGGGGTCCCACATCGATTGAAGAGGAGAACGAGTGCCAATGAAAACGTTGGATCCTGAAGGAGGATGAATTGTGAGATCCCACATCTATTGGGAGTAGAACGAACCATTTTCTTATAAGGGTGTGGAAACTTCTCCTTAGAAAACAAGTTTTAAAACCTTCGGGAAAAACTCGAAAGAAAAAGTCAAAAAAATAACCATATCTACTAGCGGTGGGTTTGAGCTGCTATCGTTTTTAACTCTCTTTTTCTTTTTAAGGTTCAAAATTCGCAAGTTAATTCAGTCGGAATTGAAGTAAAAAAAAAAAAAAAACAGTAATTCATATTCAGCTTTCAGTTTTAATGAAATTGAAGATAAACTTGGAATAATGGCAGTTAGAATTAGGTGAGATTTTATATTAACTATAAGGTTTTGGTCTTCCAATTCCAACTGCCACTTTGAATTGGAAATAAACACCAAAGACTCTTCTTTTCCTCTCTCTCTCTCTATATATATATATATTAAAATAAAAAAGAGAATGACAAACAAAAACTAATAATATAAAAAGATGAACTTTTAAGACTTGGTTTGTATTTGATTTCTATAATTTTAAACTGCGGCTCGAGACTCGAGACTTGAGGATTTTATTGACAATACTAAGTTAAGATAAGGGTCGGGTTCTAATATCACTAATAGTAATAACAAAACTATACAGTTGTACGATATTGTTCATTCTGATCATAAGCTCTTATGGTTTTATTTTTGGTTTCTTAAAAGATCTCGTATCCATAGAGATATTGTCTCTTACTTATATACTCAATATCTTCCATTTAATTAGTCAACATAGGACTCTAACACACGGTAAAGTGTGAAAAGTACACACTAATCGTCATATGAGAATTGAAGACATGTCTTAATTAGTTAAACTATACTCAAATCGACACCAATTGTGAGATCTCACATCAGTTGGAGAGGGGAACGAAACATTACTTATAAGGGTGTGGAAATCTCTCCCTAGCAAACGCGTTTTAAAACTGTGAGACTAACAACGATATATATAGAGCTAAAGCANCAAAATTCGCAAGTTAATTCAGTCGGAATTGAAGTAAAAAAAAAAAAAAAACAGTAATTCATATTCAGCTTTCAGTTTTAATGAAATTGAAGAT
The DNA here is from genome assembly GCF_002806865.2 of Cucurbita pepo subsp. pepo. NCBI lineage: Eukaryota > Viridiplantae > Streptophyta > Magnoliopsida > Cucurbitales > Cucurbitaceae > Cucurbita > Cucurbita pepo. Next base: position 5,918,733 of record NC_036643.1, read on the forward strand.
AAACTTGGAATAATGGCAGTTAGAATTAGGTGAGATTTTATATTAACTATAAGGTTTTGGTCTTCCAATTCCAACTGCCACTTTGAATTGGAAATAAACACCAAAGACTCTTCTTTTCCTCTCTCTCTCTCTATATATATATATATTAAAATAAAAAAGAGAATGACAAACAAAAACTAATAATATAAAAAGATGAACTTTTAAGACTTGGTTTGTATTTGATTTCTATAATTTTAAACTGCGGCTCGAGACTCGAGACTTGAGGATTTTATTGACAATACTAAGTTAAGATAAGGGTCGGGTTCTAATATCACTAATAGTAATAACAAAACTATACAGTTGTACGATATTGTTCATTCTGATCATAAGCTCTTATGGTTTTATTTTTGGTTTCTTAAAAGATCTCGTATCCATAGAGATATTGTCTCTTACTTATATACTCAATATCTTCCATTTAATTAGTCAACATAGGACTCTAACACACGGTAAAGTGTGAAAAGTACACACTAATCGTCATATGAGAATTGAAGACATGTCTTAATTAGTTAAACTATACTCAAATCGACACCAATTGTGAGATCTCACATCAGTTGGAGAGGGGAACGAAACATTACTTATAAGGGTGTGGAAATCTCTCCCTAGCAAACGCGTTTTAAAACTGTGAGACTAACAACGATATATATAGAGCTAAAGCAGACAATATCTACTAGTGGTAGGCTTGGGCTGTTACAAATGGTATCAGAATCAGACATTGAGCGGTGTGCCAGTGAGAACGCTGGACCCCATGGGAGTGGATTGTAAGATCTCACATTGGTTGGAGAAAGGAACAAAATATTACTCATAAGGGTATGGAAACCTCTCCTTAGTAGACATGTTTTAAAACCATGAGACTGACAACAATATGTAACGGGTCGAAGTAGACAATATCTATTAGCGATAGGCTTGAACTGTTACACCAACATCGGTTGGGGAGGAGAACGAAGCATTCTTATAAGCGTGTGGAAACCTCTTCCTAGCATACGTGTTTTAAAAACCTTGAGAAACCCGAAAGAAAAAATCCTAAGAAAACAATATTTGCTAGTGGTGGAGTTGAGATGTTGTAGAAATGATGGATATGAAGCTACGACAATAAGACGAGCATTTTGGGTCGTGATAAGGAGAGCACAACAATGATGGGTGTAAGTTTTGTCCAAGTTTGTATAGATTGCCATTTTGACCCTCTAAAACTAATGGGAAATGAATCAAAATTTGCCACAAAATTGGTCATTTGTGGATGCCTTTGGTTAGCATGGGAGTGTAATTATGTTAAGGTTGAAAAACCCAACTAACATAGGGACTTTAACCAAGCTACATTATGCTTACCATTTCATATATATATATATATATATATACACGTCTCATCTTATCTTAATCATATTCATACAATTAACCACAAGACTTTATGACATAATTTTCAACAAATTAAATTTTAGCTTAACTTGAGCTGTCATATGAAGGCTTTATGGCTTTAAGGTCAAATGTGTTAAATGATGAGTACAAGTCATGCTATGATGAGGATATGACCTTCACATGGCTTATATGGTTTAGTCAATAAAGTTATGAGTATAAGTCCTAATGATCAACGTCGAAAGTATCCTAACGACATAACATGATCCAAATTCGATAACTCAGTGAATTAGTTTACCATAATTTTTTACTGTGTGACTTGTCGAGAAAAAACTAACTAGCTGTTCGTAGAGGCTTGTGGAAAACCCTAAAACTATTTACGAAATTATAGTGTCACGATCATGCTTGTCCAAGACATGTTTCTTGTAGCCACTTGCCAGATGTCTCAGTCATGTTTGTCCAAAACGTGTTGTCCATGGTCGCATGCCTGTTCCAAACCCACTTGCTTTCATGTTAGATTTGACATTTGCTATTATTGTTGTGTCAATACAGGAGTGTATGTGTGAAATCCCACATCGATTGGAAAGAGGAACGAGTGTTAGCGAAAACGCTGGGCCCGGAAAAGGGGTGGATTGTGAGATCCCACATCGGTTGGAGACAGGAACGAATTATTGTTTATAAGGGTGTGGAAACTTTTTTCTAACATACGTGTTTTAAAAACCTTGAGGTGAAATCCAAAAGAGAAAACCCAAAGAGGACAATATTTGTTAGTGGTGACTTAGGTTGTTACAGTATGACCGGTCACCAAACATATCTACACCCACGTAGGGCTAAAATGTCCTAAAATGTCCTAAAATGTGCTATACGGGATATGAATAGTTGTCAATTATTCCTAATCAACTTATATACTATCAAAAACGTTGTTACTTACTCGATTTTAGCTTATAACATAATTTTCTTTTAAATTGTTTTCAACATATTTCCTCACTCACCTTTTCTAAAACATTTCTCTCAAATGTGACCCGAGACTCGAGCTTAAGCTAATATTGTCCGCAAAGTCTGAATTTCACACGATAGTAATTCGTTGGGTTAGAATAAGTATAGCACAATCGTTGTTCTAGTGTCGCAAGAGCACGATTATGACATTAACTCCTATTCCCCATCTGATAGTGAGCGATGTCTATCCTTGATACGACGTGGAGGAACGTTCAAACTACAAATATTCGCTAAAGAATGTTACATATGTTTACTTTCACTAAAAAAATTCTTAAAATAATTACTATTAGACTAAAAATAATAATATCCTTACGTTTTTAATAAAAAAAACTATTATTATTTATTTTTAAAAAATATATTTGAATTTTCAAAATGGTTTCAGTATCCTTAAAAAAAATAAATGGACTAATATTACTTTCAAAATTTAATAGGTATTTTTTAAACATAGTACTAACGGTAATAATATTTTTTAAATATTTAAAAAAGTCGGTAGAATATCAATAAAAAAAATTTAAAACTTAATGGTATTTTTGAAATAAAATACTAATCGTAAGAATATCTATTAAAATATAAATAAAAATAATATTTTATTAGTATAAAAATTTTACACAGATATCAAAAGCATAATATTATCGAGTTACATAGATTTGCTGTAACGCTCTAGATCCACCGCTAGTAGATATTGTCTTTTTTGGACTTTCCATTTCAGGTTTTTCCTCAAGGCTTTAAAACGTGTCTACTAGAGGAAGGTTTCCACACCCTTATAAATGACGTTTTGTTCTCCTCTCCAACCAATGTGGGACATCACATTTGCATTGCCCTACCTAATTTGTTCGACCCGATCATACAAATCATTTAACCAAGTTCACAAGTATATGTAATGAATTGGCGCACTAAGCACATGTATATTATTGACATGTTCAAAGGTGTTTTTGGTCTTTTTAAGAACACACGTCTTTGAAAATTAAGTGGTAAAAGATGGAACGTCCGAAAATATTGACTTGGTTCAACTCACACTCTCTCTTTTTCTTCAATTCTTATGATTGAAGCGTTTCTTTCTTTTTCGATCTCGATCGTTGTAGCTGCGTGAGCGTCATATGTCCATAGTAAGTGTAATAGTTTAAGCACACCGCTAGCAGATATTGTCTTCTTTAGAGTTTCTCTTTCTGGCTTCCCCTTAGATTTCCACGTCCTTATAAAAAATGTTTCGTTCTCCTTTCCAAACGTGGAATCTCACAATCCACCCGTCTTTGGAGCCTAGTGTCACAATCACATTTTCTTGGTAGTACTGAGTGAGGCAAACCAACTTCGAATCACGTTGCCTACAGTCGGGTAACGTGTATTCAAACCTCGGGCCTAGAATTAAAGAGAAGATTTTAGAAAGCAAGGGAGAGAGGTTTTGAAAGCAAGAATGAGAGAGAAATTGAGTGGTGTTATATAGCATGCAAGCAAAAAGACAACAACGGCGGCTTAAACAATATATAACTTTTCGAGTAGGGAGAATTTGACAACTAATCGCATCCCCCTATAGTACATTTTGGGGCATTTCATGTTTACGAGACGTAGCCATGATATTGTCGAAACTTCATACTCTTAAAGAAAACAATAAAGAAATAATACAACATGAAAGCAATAAAAGAAAGCGGTAAAGTAGTACATGGCAAAGTGTTTCGACGTGTAACAGGCATGCGACCATGGACAACACGCCTTGGACAAACATGACCGTGACACCCAGCATCCTCGTTAGCACTCGTTCATCTCTCTAATTGATGTAGGATCTCATAATCCACCCTCGTTCAGGACCTTTTGTCTTTGCTCACACTCGTTCTTCTCTCCAATCGATGTGGGATCTCACAGTAAAACTTAAGAAGTATGATAGAGATACTCGATTTTTTCGATTTATGCGCTAAAATCTTATAGTTAATTATTCATTCTTTGATATTGATAATGGTTTTGCTAATTTTGTTTGTAACATAACATTAATATATTAATTTAAATTTGAACATTAAATTATTTTTATTTATAATATTTTATTTAAAATGTCACATCTATACATACTTTTAAAAAAATAATTTAATTAGCCACTCCACTTCATGCCATCTTAATAAGTCGTTATAGACTATATATTATACGAAACTCCAAGAAAAAAAAAATAATAATCGTTTTAAGCATATCCTTTAATTAGTTGACTTCACTGTTTAATTAATTTTTGTTAACGATCGACATATTACAATTCTAGATCAACCTAAGCTCGTTATCATATGTATTCTTACGTTATTTTAAAGTAAAAAATGAAAACATACACGTCAGAAATTCATACATGTTCATCAAAATAATCAAAAACTTATATTGATTCTCTTTTTAAAATCAATCAGTCTCTCACACTGCAACTTCTCTTGTTGGAGTTAGATATGCATACAACAATAAATATCGAGATGGTAAAGAACGTAAATCCGAAACATAGAGATAGATAATTACTACGATTCTGGTGCACGAAAATTAATTTGAATTTGAGGATGGAACTCAAAGAAGAACAAGGCACAATCCATCCATGGCGCGGGCGTCAGCATTATGTAGGCGTGATATGATATTTTCAATCATTTGTTTTTAGTGGGACAAAAATTGGAGTAGCCCCAAACCAATGCTTCCAAAAACCCCCAAACTAAATATCCCAATTGAACCCTCAAAATTACGACTCGAGAAATTTCTCAAAAGTTTCATATATTAAGGTGAGTTCTTCTACTTTTCTTCCACTTTTGAATTCCAGAAGATTGTCTCCCCCTTTTTCTCTTCTGGATTTTGTTCTTGGGTTTCCTTTTTTCTGATTCTGTTCGTTGATTTCGTTTTAGGGTTTTCGTTTTGATTTGTGGGTTCTCTCGATTTAGGTCGGATTTGAGGTTGATTTTGTTGATTTTGAGTGGTTTCAAGTGCTTTGAGGAGTGCCCTGTTTCAGGTACTTGTCTTGGATTCATTGGTTTTTCATATTCTTAGAACTGTTTGTTTTTATGCTCAAGATCTTGTTTCTTTTGCGATTCTGATTAGGGATTACTGCATGAACTTGTGGGCTAATTGTGAAGTAATCTTGTTTGTTATCTGAATTAATAGCTATCGCTTAACCAAATTGCTCTGGCTTCTTCATCGTGTTCATCGTGTTCATCGTGCTTTGAGGCATAGAATGATAACTTTGTTGTGTGAATCGGATTCTTTCTATTTCAATTTAGCTTTGTTTTGATATTGTTCTTTTTGGGCTTTCTCTTTCGAACTTGTCCTCAAGTTTTTACAACGCGTCTGCTAGGAAGAGGTTTTCGTTCTTCTTCCCAACCAATGTGGGATCTCACAATCCACGCCCTTCAGGACTCAACGTCCTGCACTTGTTCCCTTCTTCGATCGATGTAGGAACAATCCGCCTCCTTTCGGGGCCTAGCGTCCTTGTTGGCACACCGCCTCGCGTCCACCCCCTTTGGGGTTCAGCCTCCTCACTGGCACATTGTCGGGTGTTTGGCTCTGATATTATTTGTAACGGCCCAAGCCCATAGCTAGCAGATATTGTTCTCTTTGGGCTTTCCCTTTCGGACTTGCCCTCAAGTTTTTAAAACGCGTCTGCTAGAGAGAGGTTTTCGTTTTTCTTCCCAACTGATGTGGGATCTCACAATCCACGCCCTTCAGGGCTTAGCGTCCTCGGTGGCACTCGTTCCCTTTTCCAATCGATGTAGGAACAATCCACCTCCTTTTGGGACCTAGCGTCCTTGTTGGCACACCGCCTCATGTCCACCCCCTTTGGGGTTCAGCCTCCTCGGTGGCACATTTGGGTGTCTGGCTCTGATATCATTTGTAACGGCCCAAGCCCATAGCTAGCACGTGTTGTCCTCTTTGGGCTTTCCCTTTCGGACTTACCCCAAGGTTTTTAAAACGCGTCTGCTAGGGAGAGAGGCTTCCACACCTTATAAAGGGTGTTTCATTCTCCTCGCCAATCGATGTGGGATCTCACACCGAGCTTTGTTCTGTTCTATGAAATCTTTGCTCTGATTCTATATAATTAGTTGACTGATATGATCCTGTCTTTTGTGCTACAAGTTCATAAGGAAATGATTGAGAATTCGGATTGAATGGTCGATAGTTTAGTTCGATTTGTGGTTTGTTAGTGAGCTATGATTTATGGATACATGTTCTTTGTTTTCAGAGCTTCCAATCTATATGGTGTAAATTTGATCTTCCTGAAAAAGCATAGTTCGGACAAAGAAAACGATGTCGTTAGTCAGGCCATCTGATCTGTCTCCGTTATCATACGGAAGTCGCAAGCTCTACTCGTTGAACGGAACCAAGAATGCTCCTGACTTGTCTGCTCAAAGATTTGGCTCTGAAAAGCATAGGAGTGAGAGCTATGAGAAGTATTTCCTTGACTTCCCGATCGAAGAGCTATCGATTTCTGGCGTTTCGGGCATTTCTACCAATTCGTTTCACCCGAACGCTGCTTCGTATGGGCGAACCGATTCAGATTCAGCTTGCCTTGAGAGTACAAGTCCAGAACAGCTGGATTTTGAGGATGATCAAGTGAGACTGAAGTTGCAAGAATTGGAGAGGGACCTGTTGGGTGAACCTGATGCTGCTGATTACGATGTCGAGATGCTTGCAAATGGTCAAGCCATGGAAATCGATAGCGAATGGGCGAATTCGATTAAAGATGCACTGCTACACGACTCGCCAAACGAATCCTCGTCGACAGATTCTAATTTCAGTACAACTGGCAGCAACAAGGATGCATCTCAGATGTCTTCACAGAATCCTAGAGAAATGCTTTTAGAATGTGCTTTTGCCATCTCGGAAGACAACTTTGACGAAGCATCAGCCATGATCGAACAGCTCCGAGGTATGGTCTCGGTTCAGGGCGATCCCTCACAGAGGATTGCTGCGTATATGGTGGAAGGTCTTGCTGCTCGGTTGTTGGCATCAGGAAAATGTCTTTATAAAGCTTTGAGATGCAAAGAACCGCCTTCCTCGGACCGTCTCGCAGCTATGCAGATCCTTTTCGAGGTCTGCCCTTGTTTCAAATTCGGCTTTATGGCTGCAAATTGTGCCATTATCGAGGCAGCGAAAGATGAGAAGAGAATTCACATAATCGATTTCGACGTAAGTCAAGGAACTCAGTACATAAATTTGATTCAGATGCTAGCAACTCAGCCAGGGAAGCCACCACACTTGAGGTTAACAGGGGTCGATGATCCCGAATCAGTACATCGACCCGTTGGAGGTCTTAAACACATTGGACAAAGACTCGAGCAACTGGCAAAAGCGTTACGAGTTCCATTTGAATTTCAAGCAATTGCCTCGAACACTTCTGATGTCACTCCCTCGATGCTCGCCTCCTGCCACGGAGAAGCAGTCATAGTCAACTTCGCTTTTCTGCTTCACCACATGCCAGATGAAAGTGTCTCAACCGTAAATCTTCGAGACAAGCTTCTCCGAATGGTTAAGAACTTAAACCCGAAACTAGTAACAGTCGTCGAACAGGACATGAACACAAACACCACCCCATTCTTTTCAAGATTCGTCGAAACCTATAACTACTTTGCAGCTGTCTACGACACTCTCGATGCGACACTCCCAAGAGATAGTCAAGACCGAATCAATGTAGAGAGGCAATGCTTGGCGAAGGACATAGTCAACATCATAGCTTGTGAAGGTGAGGACAGAGTGGAGAGATACGAAGTGGCCGGGAAATGGCGGGCAAGAATGACGATGGCTGGGTTCAGTTCCTGTACGATGAGCCAAAACGTGACCGACCCGATTCGAAAGCTTATCGGGGAGTATTGCGAGAGATTGAAGATGTATGAAGAAATGGGCACAGTTCATTTTGGATGGGAAGAGAAAAGCTTGATTATAACTTCAACATGGAGGTAACAAATTGTATGATTTAATACTTTGTGGTTAATTTTGATGTATGTAATATATATTCCATTCTATTTCATAACTCTTAATTCAAAACCAAATCTTAGAATTCAAACTTATAAGTTTCACGGGTGATCTTTTAAATTGAGTTGAACTCGGTTTAAAAGTTGTTAATAAGGTAAGCTGTTCTTCTAATGAACGACCGTAAGGCTTATTTGAGTTGAAAAAATTTACAACTCGAATATTTGGGTACGGTCTAAAAAATGTTTCAACTCACAAACACCCTTAAATTGAACCTGTTCAGTTACTCTTTCAAGGATCACCTCACCTCGAAGAGTGGGATTTGAACCATGCCCTTTCAAACCAAAACTTCAGGCACCTTAGACCAACTCGGACATCTCAACTTTACTATTGGAAATTAATTCCTGCCATATTCGACTAAGCAAAAAAAAAAAAAAAA
>NC_036643.1:6234747-6335831 GCF_002806865.2 Cucurbita pepo subsp. pepo
TTTGACAAACACGTCGAATGGATTAGCGAATTCTTAGACGGCAATTTTCTAGGAAGTGGCACAGATTCAGTTGGCCACTCTCCACCCATTTTTAGGATAGGTTATATTTAAATAGGAAGATTTCACAACCTGATTTTAAGTGCAGTCAAACTTTCCGTCCTTCTCTCTGTTATTTTACTCATTTTATTTTATTTTTCTTCCAACAACCTCCTGTAGACAATTTCCTCTCACCGAAAAGAAAGGATTTCCCTGGCCGATTATCGAAATCCAACAGTTGCGATCACCTTCGCTTGAGGAGGCTTGGTTTCGCCTTGTCTCTTGGGGCTGTTCGTTGTTCAAGTCGAACAGTCGTTCGGCCATAGCATAGGCCGTGGAGAGATCTTCTATGTCATATTCATATAGTTTAGACTCTGGCCATGGCTTCAATCCTTCAGTGAACTAGAAGATCTTATCTAACTCAGACATCTGTCGAATGTCTAACATGAGTAACGAGAAATGTTTGACATATTCTCGAATGTTGCTCGTATGTTTAAGGTCGCGTAATTTCCTTCTGGCCATGATCTCCACATTCCTTAGAAAGAATTGAGACCGAAGCTCCTGTTTTAGTCTCTCCCAAGTGTCTACTGTGCATCGGCCCTCTTGGATGTCCACATACTTTGACCGCCACCAAAGTTTCGCATCCTCAGCAAGATGCATGGTGGCCACAGTGATCTTTTCTTCCTTTGTCTCAGTGTCAGTCGCTTTAAAGTACTGCTCAAGGTCGAAGATGTAGTTCTCTAAGGCCTTGGCGTCCCGAGCCCTAGAGAAGGGCTTGGGGAAGTTTGACCTTGTTGGTTCACGTTGTCCTCTGAGAAGTTCTCCACCGTCCTTACAGCAACGTTTACTCTGGCGCTTATGTCCGCCATTTCTACCCTGACTACGTCGAGGGCTGCTTTCACATCTTCAGATAGTTCAATGACCATCTGAAACATCGCTTTCTGGGAGCTGTCTAGTCCATCGACTCGCTCCTCAATCAGGCCAGTAGAGCCTGTCGAGCTGTCTCCTCGCTCAAAACCACCATTCTTTGTGGTTTTTATTTCTAGATTTTCCATTCGGTACATTATTTCTTGAATGGGTAACTCTTCCAGCCGACCCTTTATTGCGTCAACGATGAGGGTCTTGTCAGCAAGTTCTTTCACTCGCTCATCTAGGAATCGAATACTGTCGGGGACTTCCCACAAGTATTGCATCTGTTCTTCTATTTCGACTAATCTGTCGACATGGGACTTGTTCAACTGTTTAGTCGAAGACATGTCTACCGGTCACTTTGGAGCCAACTAGGTTCTCATACCAATTGTCACAATCGTAGTTTCTAGGCAGTGGATTTGGCAATTGTGCGGCACCCACTCTCAGCATTGAGTGGGTTAAGCCTACTTCGAATTACGTTGTCTGCGGACAGGCAACGTGAATATAAACCTCAGGTTCCGATTTCAAGAGAAGATTTTAGAAAGCGAGGGAGAGAGGTTTTAGAAAAAGAGTTTTGAAAGCAAGATAAAGAGAGATTGGTGTTATATGGGAACGTAAACAAAAAGGCAACAACAACGGCTTACTGTATATAACTTATTAGGTAGGGAGAAGTTGACAACTAGTCATATCCCCCTATAGTACATTTTGAGGCATTTCATGTCTACCAGACGTAGCCATGACATCGCCGAAACGCCATACTCTTAAAGAAAATAAGAAAGAAATAATACAACATGAAAGCTGTAAAAGAAAGCAATAAAGTAGTAAAAGGCAAAGGTTTCGGCGTGTCATGGGCATGCGGCCATGGGCTATGCCTTGGACAAGCATGACTATGACACTAGGCCCCCAAAGGACAATATGGTTGAGGGAGAGGAGTGGTTGAGACTTTTTTTTTTTTTTTTTTTTTTTCCTTCTACTCCTATACATCATGTAACATTAAACTAGTACAGATGTTCACGGATTGAGTTTTGAGCAGGGATATTTTTTAAACCTAACACTATTGTTCGAGTTGTAAATTTTTTATTCGTGGGTTGAGTTGAGTTGAGTTGAAACATATTTTTTTAATCATCTCGACTTTCTCTGTAAACCTTGTTCAATCCGGTGCCATAGGTGCACAAGAGTACTTCACACCACAACCATATCTTTTTTATAGGTTCTACATACCAATGTCTGCTGCTTCATCTCGAACAAAAGAATCATCGATAGGCCGGTCATTAGAAGGAATAACCACCTCGTGTATCATCTGTAGCAAAAACTATGAACAAGAGCTAACAATCTGGATGGTATATCGTAAGTAAAAACATATATTTTAAAATTAACAACAATTCAGGTTAATTTATTTCAACGGGGAATTCATAAACCAACCAAATCGAGACCACTTTTGATTAGTTGACCCAAAACCTAACCAAGTTCATAACTCAACTCGAACTATACGAGAAGGATTAGTTTGAACGGATTTTTCGGGCCCCTGCAAACCATTAACGTTCGAGATGTTAGTGTCGTATCTAATAAATTATGCTCAGATTGATATCGCTAAAGTTGCTTAACCATAGTAACACAACGTTTTCGTCCAATCCAAGAAGATTTCCAAAGAGGGTCAACATACAAAACCTGATACCCAGCTTTACTATACAAATTACGAGCCCCATAGTCATCTTCGTATGCACTTAACGCCAAAAACTTGAATCCCCAAACCTTTGCTAACATGTCACACCCTTTCAATAGTGCCGTTGCTACTTTGCGCCTTCTATAATAATAAATAAATAAAATAAAATAAATAAATCCGTTATTAATTTATTTTTAAAAAATTATTTTTGAAAACTAAACATATTTTTTAAACCATTTTGAAAGTTAAAAGAATATTTTTAAAATAAAATATTAAATGATTTTCATCCATCGATTAAGGGTATTATTGGAATTTTAAAAAGTTTAAGAGTATTTTTTTTAAGAAAAATGTAAAGTTTAAGAATATTTTTATTAATTTAGTAAACCATAATTTATAATAATCATTTAAATTTAACCCAAAAAATTACTATTTATAATTTTGGATTAAAATTTGTAATATTAGATAAATAATTTTAATTTAGACCTATAGTTTAAATATTTCAATTTAAACTTTATATTTTATTTAAAGTTTCAATAATATTAATTTTTTTCATATTAAAAAATAGATTTATTGAAAATAAAATTTGACCAATAATATATATAGAATTAAAAATAGGACTCGTTGCGTAAATTTTTAAAGTCGAAGGACCTATTAAAAATAAAATTAATTAAAATAAATAAATAAATGAAATATGCAAACCTTGCAGTTTGGTCGACGGCGATTCCAGTTACAAAGAGATACTCTTTGACGCCGGCGGGAAGGAGGCGCCTGACTTTCAAATCTCCGGCCACCGTCACGTCCACCACTCCCACAAAGTTGTACTCATCTTTACACCTTTCACTTTCTGGCTCTGCAACCAAACAAGCATACCTGTTCATATCGACCAAAATTTATTCCGTCAATTTCGGGACATGGTCGTTACAAATGAGCGGTACCTCTCTCGATAAGATATAGTATCGAGAGAAACCCAGGTGAAAGTTGTTGTGTGTCACGATCATACTCGTCCAAGGCGTGTTGTTTATGACCACATGTTTGTTCCAAACCTCTTCTACTTTTCATGTTAGATAGGTCTTTACTATTCTTGTTGTATCAATACCAATGTGTATGACCAATCATCAAAATCATGTCTATACATACTAGAGCTAAAATGCTCCAAAATGTACTATAGGAGAATGTGACTAGTTGTCAATTGTTTCTACTTAAGTTATATGCTATAAGAGTTGCAGTTATTACTTGTTCGTTTTTAGCTTATAACATCAATCATATGTTAAGATTGTCCGCAAAGTCCAACTTCTATACAGTCGGTTTGTTCGTCGAGTTAGAACAAGTGTCGCACAATCGCTATCCAACTGCTACAAGAGTATGATTGTGACACTGGGCACGTGACACATAAGTAAATGAGAGATATGTGAATAAACCTAAACCACATCTGAATGAGAGCGATATGACTAAGAAAAGCTTAAGAGAACTAAAAGTTACTATATATATATCAACAAGTTACACTTTCCTTTTCGGTGGCTCAATCATCGGTACTCCAAAGTTAAACCTACTTTACCTTAAAAAATTTCCTAAAATTTTCACTGAAAACTCTCGAGACCTTATTTTATTCATTCGTGTTATAAGTCTATTAATTGTTGGAGGATGGAAGTCCCACATCGGCTAATTTAGGGAATGATCGTGGGTTTATAAGTGAGGAATACTAACTCCATTGGAATGAGGCTTTTTGGGGAAGCCCAAATCAAAGCCACGAGAGCTTATGCTCAAAGTGGACAATATTATACCATTGTGGAGAGTCGTGTTCGTCTAACATGGTATAAGAAAATGAGTCAAGCCTCCTCGAAGGCAGTCAAAAATGACTAAGACTCCAAAGGAGGCGATCCTCGATTGAGGGGAGGTGTTGGAAGATGGAAGTCCCAGGAGGCGATCCTCGATTGAGGGGAGGTGTTGGAAGATGGAAGTCCCACATCGGCTAATTTAGGGAATGATCATGGGTTTATAAGTGAGTGGAATACTGAGGGGAGGTGTTGGAGGATGAGTGGAATACTGAGGGGAGGTGTTGGAGGATGAGTGGAATACTGAGGGGAGGTGTTGGAGGATGAGTGGAATACTGAGGGGAGGTGTTGGAGGATGAGTGGAATACTGAGGGGAGGTGTTGGAGGATGAGTGGAATACTGAGGGGAGGTGTTGGAGGATGAGTGGAATACTGAGGGGAGGTGTTGGAGGATGAGTGGAATACTGAGGGGAGGTGTTGGAGGATGAGTGGAATACTGAGGGGAGGTGTTGGAGGATGAGTGGAATACTGAGGGGAGGTGTTGGAGGATGAGTGGAATACTGAGGGGAGGTGTTGGAGGATGAGTGGAATACTGAGGGGAGGTGTTGGAGGATGAGTGGAATACTGAGGGGAGGTGTTGGAGGATGAGTGGAATACTGAGGGGAGGTGTTGGAGGATGAGTGGAATACTGAGGGGAGGTGTTGGAGGATGAGTGGAATACTGAGGGGAGGTGTTGGAGGATGGAAGTCCCACATCGGCTAATTTAGGGAATGATCATGGGTTTATAAGGAGACAATATCATACCATTGTGGGTGTTCGTCTAACATTAATCATACATAATTACTTAGGTAATTGAATTATTATAAACAAAAAGCGTACCTGTCTCGTGGGTAACTTTTCAATCGGTAAATCAACGCGGAAAGCACTTCTGCCTGTAACAAAACTGCATTTATTTTCAATGTGATTTTTTTTTTTAATTATTCGACAATAAAATAAATAATTATTTTTTAAAATTATTTAATTAACAAATTACATTTCCTTTTAACGTTAAAATTAAAAATAAAATAAATAAAACCAACCAGTTTTCCCTTTTACACTAAAATAAATAATTATTTTTAAAATTATTTAGTCTCCAATAACCCTTAAAAATAATTTTTACTTTTTAGAGGTAATTTTTTAAACTATATATGTAAATATTTTGGAAATTAAAATTTTATATTTATTAAAAATAAAAAATTTGAATAAACCACTCCCCACTAAAAAAAATATAATTCAATTCTTATTTAATAATTATTATTTGGGTCTAAAAAATTTACTTTATTTTTAAATTATTTAGTCTCCAACTACCTTTAAAAATAATTTTTATATTTTAGAAGTAATTTTTTAAATTATATATTCAAATTGAGCCGTAAATATTTTATAAACTAATTTTTTATTTTTATTAAAAATAAAAATTTAAATAAACGACTCACCCACTCAAAAAAATTATGATTCAATTCTTATGTAATAATTATTATTTTAGTCAGACTAATCCCAATAATTAGGTTTAGTCAGACTAAACCCAATCTAGCCCGCAAGCACCTCTATCCAAATTATTTTTTTCAGAAATATTAAAAAATAAAATAAAATATAACAAAAAAAAGATAATTAAATTATTATTTTGCTAAATATTTATTATATCAAAGCCCATTTTTCTTATTATCGAATATTAACAACATTTTCAACGCATAGACTTAATTAATTAAGAACTTTTAATGCAACGACCCTAAAATATAAAAAATAAAAAATAAAAAATAAAAAAAAATTAATTAAAATTAAAATTAAAATATATATTCTTATTATCGAATTTTAATTTTAATTTTTGTAGGTAATTGATTAAAAAAAATTAACAGAAATTTTAATAAATAAATAGAGAGAAAGGGGGAAAAACCTGGAAGAACTGGAAGAAAAAATGGTTGAAAAGAAGAACAGGTTCATGGAACGCTTCGGCTTGAATCCTCGCAACCGTTCTCAAATCATCTTCTTCTTCGATCAATTTCCTCACCTTCCATCCAAATTCCGTCGCCAAATACGCATTCTCGTCGCTAATTTCAATTTCTTCCGATGTTCCGATCGCCGCCGTGATCGGACTCGAATAATCACTGCTACACCGCACAACCACCGCCAATCTCACCTTAATTCCTCCATTCCTCAAGATCTCGTAGCGGCCGGTGCTGGACTTCGCTCTTGTCCGGACCGCCGTGCGCGGCGGATCTTGGCGGAGGTGCGATGAAACTCGGAGCGGATTTGGGAGCAAATGGACCATTGTTGGAAGGGGGCTAGGGCGTCGTCGTCGTTGAAACCGCCGTCAATAGCCGCGGATTTTGGGAGCTTTTATTTTAATTTTTATTTATTTATTTTATTATTTTTAAATTTATTTATTTATTTATTTTGAGGTGATGCATTGGGAAAATGGAGATAAGGTTTTGGATTTTTCAGTGGCTGAGATTTGTTGGTTGTTGGTAGCCGTACACTCAATCATCCACGTGGAAATTACAATGTTTATTATTTCTTTTCGTTTATAAATTTTTAATTTTTATTTTTGAATTTAGTTTTATTAATACTTTTCAACTTTTAAAAATATAAAAAATACTTTTAAATTTATGTGACTTGGTTGTCGTAGGGTATTCGATGTTACGGTTGTGCATTTTCAACTGTGTGATGGTTGAAAACGTTCATGACAAGCCTTAAGGGGAATTTATGCCTCATTCAGGCTGTTTTCGTGGTTTCGTCGAACCTTAAGCGAGATTCTCGTTTGTCAACTGAACACAACTCCTGCAAAATCCAAACTTGTCTGTGCATGCATCTTCAATCATCTGTAACTCTAGTTGACTTGCCTCTATGCTAGGTTAAGATCTCTCATAATGCCATGTCGTATCTTATCATTATCTTAGTTCCTATTGACTGATCCATGCATTGTTATGTTGTCTCGTGTCTTGAGACAGCTCGACCGTTTTGGCTTGCTTGGACATGTCTATCGAAACCGACCTACTCTTCTGCAGAGCCTTCAACTTCGGATTCATGAGATTTCTGTAGTGTTTTGAGCTACTTTTTAACTTAATTTAGGATCGATTGAGAAATTTTGTGCAATTTGAGGTAGAGAAAAAGGAGAAAATCGAGCTTACAAACTTTTCAAACCTTGTAAGTAACCATTCAAACTTTTTCTTAAGAATCACTTACCGGATTCGACTAGGACTTGAGTTGAATAAACTCTAATCACGTATTGAGATATAAATTACTTGAATTTAGTATTTAAAGTTGTGAATTGACGTCTCGAATGATGAGTTGGGACGAGCTAGATAAGGGTAGGCTATGACGACCCTAAGATTTGATGTACCTTACAACCCTTAATAAGCTCGAGTGAGCTAATTGACCTAGATGTTGTCTTTAGTAGCCTATGAGCTACACACATGACGCACATGACCTAGATGTTACAGTGTAGCTAGCTTGGTTTGACAGGGGTGCTAGGGTGAAGGAGGATTCTTCCTCATTTTTGGCTTTCACCCATTGAAAAGTGATCAACGAGCCTTCTTGTGGAGGGTGAATGTAGTAAAAAGAGTACTCGTGCTTTCTTTCGTCAATGACTAAGTTTTTTTTTGTAATTCTATGTAGTTCAGGTTGCATATTTAGAATCATTCACGTTTAACATGATCCATCTTGCTTCTTGAAATATTTGATCAACAAGGTAATCCGGGTTTTACTTTCCCTCGGGGTGAAATCCGCCAAATGTAGGGTTTAACTAGTCATCCTCGTCTGAAGGATGTTATGTCGACCCCCGAGGGCATATTATGTCTTTTGTCGCATCCTTCTCGTGGGATTGTCTCTTTTGAGGTCTCTCTTGCATGTTTTTGTTAATAGATTTGTCCGCTTCAAAGGGAAGACATAGGAGTCGTTACATTCTCCCAAAATCATATCAACCCATATTCTCCAAAAATTAGATCCCGCTCTAATAACTCTAAATAAATTTAATGCATGCATTCAAATTCATGTTTTTTTTTTCTACATTTACAATAAAATCGTTCTTTCTATTTTTTACATTAAAAATTTATAATTTTCTTTTCATTTTCTTCGACTCTAAATATTCTATTCATTCCAAATTTCAATTATTAAAAAAAAAAATATATCATACCATTATGGAGAGTCGTGTTCAACTAACATGGTATCAGAGTCATGCCCTAAACTTAGTCGTGCCAATAGATTGGTAAATCCTCAAATGTCGAACAAAGGACTTCGAAAGAAAAAAGAAGTCAACCCTTCTCGAAGGCATAGTAAAAAATGACTAAGACTCCAAAGGAGTCGAGGCTCGATTAAGGGGAGGCACTTCTCGAAGGCATAGTAAAAAATGACTAAGATTCCAAAGGAGTCAAGCCTCGATTAAAGGGAGGCTCTTTTCGAAGGCATAGTAAAAAATGACTAAAACTCCAAAAAAGTCGAGACCCGATTAAGGAGAGGCGTAAAAAATGACTAAAACTCCAAAAGAGTCGAGACCCGATTAAGGGGAGGCGTAAAAAATGACTAAAACTCCAAAAGAGTCGAGACTCGATTAAGGGTTGGCGTAAAAAATGACTAAGACTCCAAAAGAGTCGAGACTCGATTAAGGGTTGGCGTAAAAAATGACTAAGACTCCAAAAGAGTCGAGACTCGATTAAGGGGAGGTGTTCGATGATGAAAGTCTCACATCCGCTAATTTAGGAAAATTTAGGGAATGTTCATAGAAATATCATATCATTGCAGATAGTCATGTTCAAATTTATATTAATATAGTAATAATTTTTTGAATTTTTTTTGAAATAATATAAAAATAAGTATTTTTGAAATGATTCTTCCCGTTCCAAATCCGAAACTCTCTGGAACCCAACAGAAAAATCCCCAAATGGCCCTTCCAAATTCTTCTTCGAAACCCTTCGATTCTTCTCGAACACCCCAAGTTCTTCCCCATCAATCTCTCACATTCTCCGCCATTTCCCTCTATAATTTCCACCTTCTCACCATTTTCTCGCAGATTCATTCTCCACAACTTCTTCTTCTTCCTCACAAATCACTCGCCAATGGCTTTCAGTTCCGCAGTAGCATCGCAGCTCCACATTTTCCGAACCTCCAATCTCCGGTTTCCGGATTCCAACAAATCCTGGAATCGGAGACGGCGACGTATAGCGCCCGCTGTAATCCGGTGCGAGAAGGTCGTTGGAATCGACCTAGGAACGACGAACTCGGCGGTCGCGGCGATGGAGGGAGGGCAACCGACGATCGTGACGAACGCGGAGGGACAGAGGACGACGCCGTCGGTTGTGGCGTACACGAAGACTGGCGATCGGCTTGTCGGTCAGTTGGCGAAGCGACAGGCGGTGGTTAATCCGGAGAATACTTTCTTCTCTGTGAAGAGATTCATTGGAAGGAAGATGGCGGAGGTGGATGAGGAGGCTAAGCAAGTCTCTTACAAGGTTATCGCCGATGAGAATGGGAATGTGAAGCTCGATTGCCCTGCCGTCGGCAAGCAATTTGCCGCTGAGGAGATTTCCGCTCAGGTATTCTCCATTTCTCTCCTTAAAGCTGTTTGGAATCTGCCGGATAATTGATACAATACTCTACCTGTGATGTGATCTACTTTAGAGGATGAAAGTTTAACCTCGGCTAATTGAGGGAGGGAAGGATCATAATGATACTGAGTTTATAATCAAAGAATACTATCTCTATTGGTATAAGGCCTTCTGGGAAGCTCAAAGCAAAGTTATTAGAATTTATACTCAAGGTGGATAATATCATACAATTTAGAGAGTCGTGTGTTCATTTAACATGGTATAAGAGTCATGTTCTAAACTTAGTCGTGCCAATAGATTAGGAAATTCTCAAATGTCGAACTCCAAAAGAAAAAGAGTCAAGTTTCGAGGTACGGTAAAAAATGACTAAGACTCCAAAGAAGTTGAGCTCGATTAAGGAGAGGCGTACTTTGTTCAAGGGGAGGTTTTATAATAAGGAATACTCTCTCTATTTGTACGAGACCTTTTGAGGAAGCCCAAAGTAAAACCAGTAAAGATTATGCTCAAAGTGGACAATATGTTCAAAGTGGACAATATCATACAACTGTGAAGAGTCGTGTTAATCTAATAACCTAGATTCAAATATGTCAATGAATGTTTACAGAATCTTGAGTTTTTTGTTTAATTTACATCGGGTCCTTAAAAGGTTTCAAATATTATAATTTTATCCATAATTTTGTTTCAATTTAGGTCGAGATGAAGATTTACACTTTTGTTATTTATTTCATATCTCACTTTTTGAGTTTAATTTATATTTGGTCTCTTAATTTTAGAATATTATATTTTTACCCATCATTTTTTAGTTTTATTTCTGTTTGATTCTTAGATATCAATATTTACATTTTCATCATTTATTTTGCTTAATTTTAAAATAATATAATTTTTAATGTTATTTCTATTTAATCCCTAATTTACACCTAATTTTTAATCTTATTTCTATTTAATCTCTATTTTTACTCGTAATTTTTAATGTTATTTCTATTTAATCCCTATTTTTACTCGTAATTTTTAATGTTATTTCTATTTAATCCCTATTTTTACTCGTAATTTTTAATGTTATTTCTATTTAATCCCTATTTTTACTCGTAATTTTTAATGTTATTTCTATTTAATCCCTATTTTTACTCGTAATTTTTAATGTTATTTCTATTTAATCCCTATTTTTACTCGTAATTTTTAATGTTATTTCTATTTAATCCCTATTTTTACTCGTAATTTTTAATGTTATTTCTATTTAATCCCTATTTTTACTCGTAATTTTTAATGTTATTTCTATTTAATCCCTATTTTTACTCGTAATTTTTAATGTTATTTCTATTTAATCCCTATTTTTACTCGTAATTTTTAATGTTATTTCTATTTAATCCCTATTTTTACTCGTAATCTTTAATGTTATTTCTATTTAATATCGAGGTATCAAGATTTTCTCTTTTACTTTTATCATTTTATCATTTTACCTTTGGTTTTGAGTTTAACTTACATTTGGTCTGTAAATTTAAAATATTGTCTTTTTACCCATAATTTTGAGTTTTATTTTTATTTGGCCCCTAGATATCAGGATNTTTTTTTTTTTTTTTTTTTTTTTTTTTTTTTTTTTTTTTTTTTTTTTTTTTTTTTTTTTTTCCATATTTTGGGTTTTAAATTTAATTTTCATTTGGTTTGTAAGTTTCAAAATATTACATTTTTACCGATAAATTTGAGTTTTATTTTCTATTGGTCTCTAGTTATCAAAATTTACACTTTTATCTTTGATTTTTCACTAATTACTTCCATTTGATATTTGTGTAAATGTCTATTAATTAATTTTTTAAAAATAAATTACCTAAAATTAATTATAAAAAAAATTTACAACAGTAAAAATTTGGTATAGAACTGTAAAATATCAAAATTTAGGAGATTAAATAAAAACTGAAGGATAAGCTTTAATCTCTGCTGCTAATACCATTAACCAAATATGATCGTTTCAATTCTGACTCTGTTACAAACTTATAGTTTTGTTCGTTCGTATAGGTTTTAAGAAAGCTGGTGGATGATGCATCAAAGTTCTTGAATGATCAAGTAGGAAAAGCTGTAGTCACAGTCCCAGCATATTTCAATGACTCGCAAAGGACAGCGACGAAAGACGCTGGTCGCATTGCCGGTCTCGAAGTTCTTCGCATCATCAACGAACCAACTGCTGCTTCCCTTGCTTATGGCTTTGACAAGAAAACCAATGAGACCATTCTTGTTTTCGACCTCGGTGGTGGAACGTTTGACGTCTCAGGTATACGACAACTCTGCGTCGGTTATGTCTTTCTTGATGTTCTTGACTGTTTGAATTGACAAATGTTGTTTCTCCTTAGTTCTTGAGGTTGGAGATGGCGTGTTCGAGGTTCTTTCTACTTCAGGTGATACCCATTTGGGTGGTGATGATTTTGACAAGGTTGGTTGCTCGTATTCCTTTATCTTCTTTGTGTTCTTTTTATCTACACACTATAACATCTTTGATTTGCTTACTGTTCTATTCAGAGGATTGTCGATTGGCTTGCCGAGAGCTTTAAGAGCGACGAAGGAATCGATCTCTTGAAAGACAAACAAGCGCTGCAACGTCTAACAGAAACGGCCGAGAAGGCGAAGATTGAGCTATCATCTTTAACACAGACCAATATTAGGTACAACAACTGTGTCTCCTTTCACCTCTTGATCGGTTGATCGATTTATTTATCGTGTTTTCTGAATAAGCCTCGTGTTTCAGTTTGCCATTTATCACTGCGACCCGGGACGGTCCGAAACATATCGATACTACACTTACTAGGGTGAAGTTTGAAGAGTTGTGTTCAGACTTGCTAGATAGGTAAGGTTTGCTTCGACAGGCCGATTTCCTTCTTTTGCTTCTATGTCCATGAATTTGAATTCATTTTTTTACTCTGGATGCTGTCTATTAAGGCTGCGATCGCCAGTTGAAACGGCTCTGAAGGATGCGAAGTTGTCGTTCAAAGATATAGATGAAGTCATCCTCGTCGGGGGCTCGACTCGTATCCCAGCAGTTCAAGAGCTTGTTAAGAAAATGACAGGGAAAGAACCAAACATGACAGTAAATCCCGATGAAGTGGTTGCGCTCGGGGCTGCAGTTCAGGCTGGTGTTTTAGCTGGAGATGTCAGTAACATTGTTCTCTTAGACGTCACGCCGCTCTCTCTCGGTTTGGAAACTTTGGGCGGAGTAATGACCAAAATCATTCCAAGGAACACGACGTTACCGACATCCAAATCCGAGGTGTTTTCAACAGCAGCAGATGGACAAACAAGTGTTGAGATTAATGTATGTCAAGGCGAACGAGAGTTTGTTCGGGACAATAAGTCTCTCGGACGAATACTCCTCGACGGTATCCCACCCGCACCCCGTGGCGTTCCTCAGATCGAAGTGAAATTCGACATCGACGCTAACGGTATTCTCTCCGTCACCGCCATTGACAAGGGAACTGGGAAGAAGCAGGACATCACAATCACTGGCGCTAGTACTCTACCAAGTGACGAGGTGGATAGAATGGTTAAAGAAGCAGAGAAGTTCGCAAAGGAAGATAAAGAGAAAAGGGATGCCATAGACACAAAGAACCAAGCAGATTCTGCTGTGTACCAAACTGAAAAACAGCTAAAGGAACTCGGAGACAAGATTCCCCAATCCGTTCGAGAGACCGTTGAGGCTAAGCTCAACGTTCTTAAGGACGCCATCGCCAATGGGTCAACCGAAACAATCAAGAACTCCATGGCTGCATTGAATCAAGAAGTAATGCAGATGGGGCAGTCCCTCTACAGCCAAGGAGCAGCCTCCAGCGACAGGACTGCGTCGGGAACTCAGTCTGCTTCATCGAGATCAGCTGGAGAAGCTGATGGCGATGTCATCGACGCAGATTTCGTGGATAGCGAGTGACTTCGTGCAGTAGATAGAAGATGTAGGTATGAGTACAACAGCTTTATATCAATTTTGAATTGCTTGGTTTAGAATATATTGTGTGCATATTATAGTTTAGAGTTTATATGATGTATAAATCTTAATTTCTATGCCTTTGCTTGTGGAAATGGAAACAAAGATGCCCAAGAAGTTAAATTGTACAAATCATTACAACTAACATACTAGTTCGAGTATAGTTATTTAATCACGAGCTTCGATATTATATGATACTGAACAATCAAGACTTTCAATTAGATTATGAAAGGACGAAATGTGGATATGTCTTGTGCGGTGTTATGATCTTGATACGCTCATGATTAATTTTAGGGAAACTCGAATTTAACTTTAGATGGGGTTTTTCACTCATTGAACATTGCAGGTTTAACTCTAGCCGACTTTGTCTCTATACTAGACCAAATAAGTCAGCTCAATATTGCCTCTACGCGCATTTTAGTCAACATCTTGGTTTCCAACAATAAGACTCATGCCTCGTGATGTTATCCATGTCTTGGGACAGCTCAACCATCTTGGTTTGCTTGAATGTATCTATTGAAATTGATCCATTTGTTGCTCATCTCATTAGAGATCTCTTGCACATCCATTCATCTAGGTTCTCATTGAAGCATGAATTCTCCCGTGTCTATGCTAAGTTATTTATAGACTTTATACTGCAGGTGCATATACCAACCGACGACACATGGGCTGGGGCGCAATGTTAACGCACCATGCCATATGACGCTGACCCATTTCAAAGAAAGATGTTTGATATGCTCGTCTTGCGGTACTCGCCCACATTTTAAAACATTTGTCATAGAGTAGCTTGCTTAGACCACATGGGCAATGGGTGGTGGAGAGCTAACACCATGCCTCTCGAAGGTGCATTTTGAGGCATTTTGGTATGGTATGAGTAAACATGATTTTGGCAAACGAACATACAGACTCATGGAGTGTTGGTCCAGTGTCCGATCAATACCAAATTTGGTGAGCATTCATATTTCATATGGACACACTTAACTCCAGAGCCACATGCCCAAACTCCTTCTAGAATTCCAATGGACCCTTTATCAAGCCTATCTTTTCTCCATCTTGTTTATTCTTCATCTTGGCATTAACGCATACTTTATATGGTGTGTTGAACGATGCACTGTTCTCTCCCGTTGCATCATGACACTTGTCTATCTTGATAACTCATGTTGTAATAGGTAAGTGACAATATGGTGTGTTGAACGATGTGATGTGTTGAACGATGGTGTGTTGAACAACATCATGACACCTGTCTATCTTTATATAGTGTGTTGAACGATGCACGGTTCTCTCCCTTCAATGTTGTAATAGGTAAATGACAATAAGCTATAATGAGCGGAAATCAAATGATAACTCATTAGGCTGAAAATGATGGAAGTGTAATATATATAAGAAGCAGGAACGGAGTGATGACAGGAATGGAGCGGAAACAGGGAATAGAATCGCGTCTCGTATCTGTTTATCTAACGGAGAGAAATCTCTGTCTACTTTCATCTATATACCTATTATGAACGGAGATTCTTCCGGGATAATTGGATATCTCTAAAATTTTAAATTTCTCCCCCAAAACCTTGATCTTTAAAAAAATTGAAAATTTTAAAATGGGATTAAAGAAAAAGAAAAAATGAAACGAAACCCTAGGATTTGCCGATCGAATTGGTCGAAACTCGAATTTTTTTCGATATCGAACTGGTTCGGGTGTGTTCTTGTGAGACGGTAAATATTGTTGGTGGCATCAGGACACTCATTGCGACCGCTTTTGAATTCATTCGAAAAGAAATTCCTACTTTACACAAGAACTTGATTCTCTTTCGGATCGAGAGCTTCGAAGGTTAGTGACTCCCTTTTCTCTCTTGATTTTTTCATTAGTCTGCGAATCAATGTTTCTTTTCATGAATCTGTTCATCCAAATGTATGATCCTCTGGAAACTTGAAATTCTTTTGGTTTTTTTTCCCGACAGATTGGTTTTCGCTTCTAGATTCTGCTTCGTGTCCTTAAAGATGGTATGTTCCCCTCGTGTTCTTATTTGGTCCTGTTGTTAAATTTTGCTGGTAGTGTAACCTAAGGGTGCGTTGATTCATCCAATGCCTTGGATAAATTGAACTATTTGCTTCAAATTCGTCGTCGTTACTTGTTTCTTTGCTCTTTTCTCTTCTTGGGTTCGCTCTAATCGATTTTTGTTTTTACTTCAGCTTCCCCTTTCTCTCCTAAAGACTGCTCAAGGGCATCCCATGGTAAGGGCTTCTTTCAAACTCTTCGTTTTTGTATTGTAAATATACGGGTGAGCTTACTGTTAGGAATCACGGATCTCCACAATGGTATGATATTGTCCACTTTCAGCATAAGCTCTCATGGCTTTGCTTTCGGCTTCCCCAAAAGACCTCGTACCAATGGAGATGTATTACTTGATCATTCTCTAAATTAGCCAACGTGGGACTCCCTCCCAACAATCCTCAACAATCCTCCCCTCGAACAAAGTATACTATAGAGCCTCCCCTCAGGCCTATGGAGCCCCTCGAATAGTCTCCCCTTAATCGAGGCTCGACTCCTTCTCTGGTGTCCTTGAACAAATTACACCCTTTGTTCGACACTTGAGTCACTTTTAATTACACCTTCGAAACTCACAACTTATTTGTTCGACATTTGAGGATTTTATTGACATGGCTAAGTTAAGGGCATGCCTCTGATACTATGTTATGAATCAAGACTCTCCACAATGGTATGATATTGTCTACTTTGAGCATGAACTCTCATGGCTTTGCTTTGGGCTTCTCCAGGCCTCAAACAATTACAGGCAGCTAGACTAAAGTCAATAGATAGACTCGCATACGATTGTCAAGAAGCTTTCAACATTTGATATCCAGATAGTTTGTCATAAGGAATCTAATGGTTAAATGTTACTACGCCAATGCAGGATGATTGTTAAGGGCTTGGTCTGAGCTATTGAACTTATATTTTAGGACTTTTTGTTATGAACTTGATTTAAGGATATATAATTTCTGCATTGCAACAGTTGGTGGAATTGAAAAATGGTGAGACTTACAATGGCCATTTGGTTAACTGCGATACGTGGATGAACATTCATCTTCGGGAAGTCATCTGTACATCTAAAGTATGCACGATGAACTTTTAACATTTTCGTTTGTTTATATTTCTTTTTCTAGGAGTTTGAATTGATAATAACTTGGTTTTTCAATTATCAAATGTTAGGATGGTGACCGGTTTTGGCGAATGCCTGAATGTTATATTCGTGGTAATACAATCAAGTATTTGCGAGTTCCAGATGAGGTATTCATGCAAGCTGTTTCTCTTCTCGAGTGTCTACTTGTAACTTTTGATACATCAGTGGACCTTATATATATGCTTGCATAACCGAAAACACTCATATGTCTTCAAATTTAGTTCTTCCTTGTGAGATCCCACCTTGGTTGGAGAGGCAAACGAAACATTCTTTATAAGGATGTGGAAACCTCTCCCCAGTAAACGCATTTTAAAACCTTGAGGGGAAGCCCGGAAGTGAAAGCCCAAAGAGGATAATATCTGCTAGCGGTGGGCTTGGGCTGTTACAAATGGTATCAAAACTAGACACCGGGCGGTGTGCCAGCGAGGACGTTGGGCTCCAAAGGGAGGTGGGTTGTGAGATCCCATGTTGATTTAAGAGAGGAACGAGTACCAATGAGGACGCTGGGCCTCGAAGGGAGGTGGATTAGTGAGATCCCACATCGGTTTGAGAGAGGAACGAAACATTCTTTATAAGGGTGTGGAGACCTCTCCCTAGCAGACGCGTTTTAAAGCAAAGTTATCATTCCCTTCTTTTACTTGTCCTAACCAGCTTAGTAAATGCGTACTAAGTTTTCATACAAACTGTTGCAATGTTTCTTGCTCTCTGTTTCACTAATTTTGTATTGCTTCTCAGGTTATTGATAAAGTTCAGGAAGAAACCAAAAGCCGTACAGGTATGCTGTTATGCTTACATTTGATAATGTTTTCATGTAGTGAACTCTTGATTTTCCATACACAACAAATGAGTCGAATAAACGACGCCAGTAAAGACTAAGATCGATTTCTCTTTTGCCATTGGTTTTGCCTAATTCGAGCGTTAGTATCAAGGAAACCGATGCTTGGACATTGTCTTTTCAGATAGGAAACCTCCAGGTGTAGGGCGTGGAAGAGGAAGAGGGCGTGAGGATGGTCCCGGTGGAAGACCATCTAAAGGAATGGGGCGAGGCTTCGATGATGGTGCTAAAGCTGCTTCTGGGGGCCGTGGAAAGGGTGGCTCCGGTGGAAAACTCGGTGCCAACAGAGGTAAATAAACTGAATTTTTATTATTTATCGAACATAAATTTGTTGTTTCAGTCCCCATTGGATAACAGTTTTGGTTCTTTTGTTACCTGTAAAAATTATATCCATTATCTGTTCATGTATTCTTCATTTAGTTTTTCACCTTTAGAAACACTTGGGCCAATTTTTTAAAACAAAATACACGAGTTCTTAAAACCGTTAACGTTTTTTGATTTTCTAACATTTGGCTATGGTTTCGAGTTGACTGTGACAAAAAAAACTATGTTATCAAATGGACTTTTTATTCTCTCTTATCGATGTCGGCGCCATCGTATTCACTAAATAACGCCATGTTCGTTTATTTTAATTTAGTTGGAGGCAGGGGCCGAGGATGATCGGAGTGACACGGGTAACAGATGAGATGGACTAACTACATTATGTAAGCCCTGCTTAGTTTTCTTGTCAGTGGCTATGTGTTTTCCTTTTTATGCATTTTCTCTTCGTCTGCATTCTGAAGTGAATATTTATGTGATTTTAGCGCCAGCCCTCTGCCAAAGTTGTACACGACACGAACAGTTCGGTTTATTGGTTCGTAGTCTTGGGAATAGGTATATAGGTAGTCTCGTGTTTTCGAGATGTTTTAGAGGGGTTGGGAGGCTATATGTGATCAATTTAGGTACACAGAATATTTGAAAAGGTATTATGATCAAATTCTAAACACCTGTTAAGTAGGTGTTTATGGTTGATATCATGAATGCTCAAAATCTAGGATTGATCAGTTCTGGGAGTATCATCATCAGATAATCTATGATATAGAGGTTCTGTTCATCTGAGATGCCTCGACTCTATGAAATCTATCTGATATGTATGTCATTGTTAAGACACTTCTAACAGTGCCAAATGTGCCATACTCAAGGGTGATGATGCCGGTGGCTATGGCAAACGTATCGGTGGGCGACTATGGCAAACGTATCGACTCGTGACTAACTAGTCTACGATGCCTCCATTGGTACGCTCCTAGAACCCACAAACTCTACTGTGCCTTTGTTCATGATACAATATGTATGGATTTTCTGAGAATAGTATGAATCAATCACTGGTTACATTCGTTTGAACTGATTGGCTGATTTGGTTAAATTGAGTGAATGTATTTATTGAATGACTTTAGGAATGGTAGTTGTAACGGCCCAAGTTCACCAGGAATGGTAGTTGTAACGGCCCAAGTTCACCGCCAGTAGATATTGTCTCCTTTGAGTTTTCCCTTTCGAGTTTTCCCTCTTGGTAGAGTAATGATAATATCTTTGGCAAAACTCGAGATTTCCTGTTTCAGGGCCAAATGGTTGAGTACAGTAATGAACATGGTGGGGTTTTGCTCTTCTGACTTACTCATGTTTGGCCGCACTCGAAGAAGTCGATTCAGTTTTTGAATCTCTACTTCTACGACGATCGACGGTGGTAGTACAATTAAGTATTTGTAAGCTGGTTTTTAATTTCTTTCTTATGCTTGTGTTGCGGCAAACGAGTATGTTTGACGCTTTTTTGAAGTTTCTTTGTGAGATTCTACATGGGTTGAAGAAAGGAACGAAGCATTTCTTATAAAAGTATGGAAACGTCTTCCTAGTAGACACTATTTTAAATTTTGAGGGAAAACTCGAAAGGGAAAATATAAAGAGAACAAAAAGACTTGGACGGTTGCAAATAGTATCAGAGCTAGGTATCGGGCGATATGACAGCAATGGCATTGGCCCCTAAGGGGGTGGATTGTGAGATCTTACATATTCGGCGGTGTGCCAACAAAGACGCTGACTCCCAAAGATAGGCATATTATTATTTAAAAGACGTTGGCTCACTAATAATCGTGCATAAGGCTAAACTTAAAATAAAACTCTTGAATTTTATATATTATTCAAAAAGTATATACGAACTTCGAAAACTTTTTAATAATACTCTTCAAAAAAATATTATTAAACTTTTAAATGTTTCATTAATACTCTTAACCTTAGTTTACGAAGAGAATTTTTAAAAAACTTATTAAACTAAATTAATAAAAATACTCTTTAGTCTTTACAATATATTTACGGTTTCTTAGGAACTTTCAAAAGAGCAAATATATCTTTATAATTTCTCATGACTTTGTTTTTAGTTTCCCAAAAAGCCTTGTTCCAATGGAAATAGTATTCCTTACTTATAAACTCATGATGATCTTCCACTAAATTAACCAATGCGGGACTCACTCCCAATAATCCTCAACAATCCTCTCCTCGAACAAAGTACACTATAAGCCTCCCCCGAAGCTTATGGAGCTCTCGAATAGCCTCCCCTTAATTGAGGTCCTCCCCTTAATTGAGGTTCGACTCCTTTCTCTGGTGCCCTCAAACAAAGCACACCCTTTGTTCGACACTTTAGTCACTTTTGACTACACCTTCGAAACTCACAATTTTTTGTTCGATATTTGAGTGACGCGGCTAAGTTTAGGGCATGACTCTGATACCATATTAATCCTATAATAGCCAATTTCATTCTTGAATAGAACGTGAGATTTCTCCCAATTTTTCTCTGTGAAAATTTAAGGATTCATTTAAATTCGAAACCTAAACCCATTAATTTGTAGATATTTTGGAAATGGGAAGCACGCGAAATAACTCGGGTCACTGCAAGTCAATTCCTAAACATTACAATATTCTATCGCCTGATCACATCTTCCACGAATCCAACCTCATTCTTCTCACTCGATCGTCGCCATCCGAGCCTCTCCCCGACGCCTCTGTTCTTCTTTTCAAGTTTCAGGTCAATATACTCTCGTTTCTTTTGTTCTTGTTCTTCTTCTTCTTCTTGTTTTTCCTTTTTGTTGATCTTTGAATTCTTTTCGTCCGACTGTGGAATTTGTTCTACTTTTTGCATTTTCTTTTTCGTGCCTTCTTTGTTGTGTGTGATCGGAGGTGGATTCTGAGATTAATTGTTTCTTTTGTGTTTCAATTCCCTGTTCTTGTGTTGTTCTTGAGAAAATGTCTTGTGATGGCTCCGAAATTTACTGTAATTTGTAGAAGTTTTGATTCTCTCTTTGCTGTTTAGAACTAAGTGGACTGGAGATGAGTAAGTCAAGGCTCAATGTGTGACTTTCCTGTTCACTGATAGTTAAATTAGCACCATACTCAAATGGACAGATTATGGTGCTTTTGGTTTTTGTACTTATTTTTAGCATAAGATTCAACTCGTGACTATTGATACTAATTTATGAGCAAAAAAATGATATTCAAGTGGTTTGGGCCTAGGATCCTAGTTAGATACTGTTATTGAACTCAAAAGCTTATACCGATAGGTTATGTGCAAGAACTAGCGTTTATTGAAGAAGCTATAGAGTCGACTACATGTTTCTAATTAATTAGCAAAAAAAATGATATTAAAGTGGTTCGGACCTTGGACCCTACTTAGATACTGTTATTGAACTCAAAAGCTTATGCCGATAGGTTATGGTATATTTAGTCTTTTGTAATCGTGCAAGAACTAACGTTTATTGAAGAAGCTATAGAGTCGATTACATGTTTCTAATTAATGAGCAAGAAAATGATATTAAAGTGGTTCGGACCTAGGACTCTACTTTGATACTGTTGTTGAACTCAAAAGCTTATACCAATAGGTTATGGTATATTTAGTCTTTTGTAACCATGCAAGAACTAACGTTTATTGAACAAGCTATAGAGTCAATTACATGTTTCTAATTAATCAGCAAAACAATGATATTAAAGTGGTTTGGGCCTAGGACCCTACTTTGATACCATTGTTGAACTCAAAAGCTTATACCAGTAGGTTATGGTATATTTAATCTTTTGTAAACATGTAAGAACTAGCGTTTATTGAAGAAACTATAGAGTCGATTACATGTCTCTAATTAATGAGCAAAACAATAATATTAAAGTGGTTTGGACCTAGGACCCTACTTTGATACCGTTGTTGAACTCAAAAACTTATACTGATAGGTTATGGTATATTTAGTCTTTTGTAACCGTGCAAGAACTAGTGTTTATTGAAGAAGCTATAGAGTCGATTACATGTTTCAAATTCCTTGTTCTTTTAGAAGATTACATGTTTCTAATTCATGAGCAAAAAAATGATATTAAAGTGTTTCAGACCTAGGATCCTACTTTGACACCGTTGTTGAACTCAAAAGCTTATACCAGTAGGATATGGTATATTTAATCTTTCGTAACCGTGCAAGAACTAGCATTTATTGAAGAAGCTATAGAGTCGATTACATGTTTCAAATTCCGTGTTCTTTTAGAAACATGGTGTATAAATTACACAGATAAATTACACAGATAAAGAAGTTTTTTTTTGAAGATCAGAGTCTTAAGATAATGAAATCCAAATTGCCAGTTTCGAGTTTATATTCTTGTTGACAAGAACCAGAGAACTCAAAAATCAGTTCATCTTTCCATTGTTCTCAGGCCACATTTGTCCGGTGAGCAGTATTAGGTATGATAGAGGAGCCAAGTTGTAAAAGAATTGCAAGTATGTCAAGATCAGCTAAAGAAAGTGAATTGTTTAGAACTGTGGAAGAAAAAAGGAAGCAACAAGAGTCTCTTATTCCTTATGTTCATGAAGATTGTGTCTCAAACATCCTCATCAGACTCCCACTTGACTCACTTCATAGATCAATGTTTGTTTGTAAGCACTGGTTTAATGTCATATGCAGCCCCATATTCGTTGAAACCCATCTCCGTCGTTCTGAGTCGGTTTTGATCTTCACGACACAGACTCGTTACAACGAAGTTTTCCCACATTCTGGAAAATCAAACACCCTGTCAATTGAATCAAAGTTTATGCAGTCTGATGAATCTCTCTCTCTGTTCCATAACTTGGATCCGACCTCAAAGACTTTCATTCACTTTTTGGAATTTAAAGATGGACTTAGCAATGTAGGAGAGTATAGCTTAAGTTGCTTTGGAAGGATTCGAGCTACGTGCTGCGGTTTGATATTGCTCGATAACAAGTTGAAGAAAGGGGGACTAATAATTACTAATCCAGTGACTAGGAAGCTGACTTCTATTCCTCCTGGAACTTTGAATTCACCACATGATGAATCGTATGGATTTGCATACGACGATGTTTTAGGCCAATACAAAGTCGTTCACTTGTTTCGGGATGAATTGATGTATATTAGTTGTGAGATCTTTATAATTGGGACTAAAAAGTGGAGAGCTGTTGATGGACCTTCTTTTGGTCTCTTTGGTTGGCTTGGGTTTAGACCTGTTGAAGCCATAGGAGCTCTACATTGGATCCCACAAGTTAATCACAGCGATTGTATTGTATCGTTGGAAATCGAGACCGAAAAGTTTCAAACAATACCGCTTCCAAATAGTTGCAATATGTATGATGGAATTGTTGAAATTGGCTGTTCTCTAAGCTTTGTCACTCATCAGGAGACCCACACAGACATTTGGATCTTGAAGAGCTTGTCTGGGGAAGTATGGATAAAGCAACATAGCATCAATATAGGTTGCAGAATGGATATGATTCCTCTTTTAAGTTTTAGAATAAGAGGAGACCTCGTTTTCAGATCGAAAGATGGTCTGTTTTACATCTACGACTTTGAATTGCGATCGATTACTAAAGTTAAGAATCAAAACCGACTCGGTGTGTCGTCGGGTTGCCTTTTTCCCCATGTCAACAGCATGGTCTCTTGGAGTAGCAATTAGAAATCTCAGGTCACTTTGTATTGAAGATGCATCTTAGGAAATATAGTCACTTATTATATAATCTGATTAAGCATATATGCTACTTTATGGTTATTTGTGTATATATGTACTACCTCAACATTGTAGGTTCTGTGTATGAGCTGAGTTTAAAACTATTTTTTCTAATCTCCGGTTAACCGGTTACTATATAATATATGTAACGACTCTATATATATATTTTACCTTGTATTGCATGCATGACATATTTATTATATGTGAAAAAATTTATTTAATGACTTAAATGTTCAGAAAATCTATTTCAATTAAAAGTAAACATCAGTGAAATAACGGAAACGAAATAACAATAAGTTCAAAGTAACATAAATATCTTGATCTAACCTATGAGCTACAATTTAAATATAAATGCAACTACCCTAACTTCGATTCCATGATCTTTATAGCAACGTCGGCATTCATATATGGTGTCTTACCTTTACTTGAAAAGAAGTAGTAGTATTTTATTACTTAGTAAGTAGCTCTATTGTTATGGTCGGGAATACAAACACAAGCAACCATGGTGTGACTTATTTTTTTAAAAAAAGATCATGACATGGCCTCGGGTTCTACTTTCTAGTTTGGGCATGGTTGGATGTGGTGTACGTCATGGACCCATCAGACTGGCTCCTATACATACTCCTGGATTTAGCTCGTTGGGCTAGCACAGGCTCACGTTGTTAGACGTCGTGGAGGGAAAGGGCCTACATAATATCATGACGAACATAGATACCGTAAGGTATGTGTTCGTACTTAAATATAACGGAGAGGTATTCCGATGCACGTGTCATACAAAATACATGAGGTCCCAGCATATATTCATAAATTTAGTCATACCTCCCTTCTTGACATGAGTTCATATGAGACATACATACTTGACACTTGTCATATTATTCATGATTAACCTACATGGTAAACAACTCCACAAAATGCCTATCTATCATGAAAACAAGTAAAATGGGTTTGGAACGGACATGCAGTCATGGACAACACGTCATAAACAACCATGACTAGAATATCCGACATAGGTATGATCTATTAGTGCCTCCATCAGTTTATAGTTGTTTGCTTTTCCCTTTGTAATTTGAGTTTGATACTCAACCTTATGGATGGATGGGGCAACAAATTTGTGTCTATCTTTTGTCAAACCTTGCGAGAGCAATCACATTCGAGACGATGCCATTTACACTTTAACTTCTGTCTAACCCATACTGCTACAATATCTTGCAAAGTTACAATTCGAGCATTTCTTTAGCTCCAACCCGTACGATTTGGGTTGGGTTATGAACTTATAGATAGGTTGAGTTCAAATAAATGGAATTTTATGAATTGGGTTGATTTTAGGTTCTCCTAAAACTAGACCGAGTTAGACCGAACTAACCTAAATTTACATTTTTGTTTATGATACAATTATATATATATATATATATATATATATATATATTTCATTATTTACTTTCTAACTCTTAAATATAATTTTAAACTATTTGAAATATAATTTTTCAAAATAGATATTAGAGTTGCAAATCTTAACTAAATATTTGAAAATAAATAAACAAATGATTTAAGCTAACTTCTTTCATTAAAAAAAAAAGAATAAATGACTCGAACAACTTGAGCCATTTCTTTCACGCTGGCTTAAGTCTTTTAGTAAGTTTAACTGTGTATATATATATATATATATATATATATATATATNTATATATATATATATATATATATATATATATATATATATATATATATCTATATCTATATATCTTCGATGTTCTATATCTATATATCTTCGATGTTGTCATTTCAAAGTGTTTGCTTCAATGGCAGTTTCAACTACCAAAAAGCTAAGTTGGCTTGACGAGCCCATATGTGAGGAAACAAAAGGACTAAAACAACAATTACTTCTTCAGTATGTTTCGTAGCATGAATGCGTACACCATGATATTATGCACGGTCCTTTCTTTTATATTGGTTTTCGACAGCGTGAGTTTATGCTAGTCATAGTTAGGCCCAAGGAATATGTATACAGGTCTGCCTAGTGAGTTCATGCACCGTATATATAGAAGTACTATGCATCTAACCTTACCTGAAGAAAAAGTAGAGCCTAACAATTGTGTTACATGTGTTTACATTTTCAACTTCCAACATTAGAGTCGACTATTTTTACATACTCTTGCTATGTCTATCTTTTTTTTCTAGATATAAGAAAGGGCTCCATGTACAAACGACGACACTATCTAGGAGACCATGGAATAAAGTCTTGTGTCTACCCGTATTTGCATCATATAGTCCGCATTATCATCTTTGAACTTTGAAAGGGGATATTTTTCATTATTATTTCAGTTATATTTTTACCACGTTTGCAAGTTCATGAACATTTAAGCCCATTACAATTTTTAAGATGAAATGTTTTAAATAGTTTTTTTGCACATAGTAGTGTCTTAGACGATCTTTTTTATCGATAACCTCAAACCAATCAATTGAATATTGATTAATACATAATTGAGCGAACACTACTTGAAAATGAAAATGGATTACCCATTTTTAATTCCAATGTTTCTCTGAATTTGAAAGTTATCACTCAGTAGGTTTCCATACCAAGGCTCAATCTAGTTAAGTTCGTAGCATCTACCGAGGCATAACATGCGCATAAAAAAAATGTCTTACCTTGAAAGAAAAAGCTAGGTTGGTTACACTTCAAGTTGTGGGTAATCCTCAAATTTCGTCAAACAACCAAGAAGTGCACCGTTAAGAGACAACTTGATACTTGGATGGCTGCTCAATCACGTAAAAATCGTCGTTCATAGCTTATTTGCATCGNAAAAAAAAAAAAAAAACCAAATTAATGAAATCCAAATGTTCAAGCTATGTCATTGTGACTAATGTCATGCAGATGCTAGAGTCGTGGGTGTCCATAAAAATAGATGGATGGGACGTCATTCAATTCTATATGTGCATTTTGTTTAATTCTAAATAAATCAAAGTCAATTCCAATTCTTCTACTACTACGTGAATGAAACGTTCATTCAAAGATAGTTCGGGATAATCAATTAGTTGAGGAAAGTCATAGGAAAGAAAAATATCAAATGTAACGAGAGGGAGATGTAAGGGAATAGGAAGCTGGCCAAGCTACATTTGAATCTCGGGATTATAAAGACAAGCTTGAGACTAGTAAATGGCAGAAAGACCATTTTGGTTGACGATAATCGGGAGAGGAAGACGATGCCGATAATGGAGAAGCTGAAGAAGAACATGTCGAGCCGAGAGCATCTCCTATGGATAGAATATGTAGCACAAACACCTGCCAGAACAGACCCAGAAGCTGAAGGGCTGTGAGATGGAAATATGAAGTGAACAGTCTGTTAAAAAAATAGCAAGAAAAACAACTGGGGATGGGAGAAAATGTTAATGGAGAAATGAAGGTCCCCAAGTTTAGAAGTATGGAAGGGATAGAAGTGGCTGAAGGAACATCACAAAAGAAATGACAAAACACAATCACAAGCTTCTATTGATCTAGGGGCACTATTAGATGGAGAACTTTCACACCCAAATCAAACGACTCAACCCTAACCCGAGAAGCAGGAAACATATAAAAAGATTCAGGAATTGAACGTGCTCGAAATCGATAAAGACCCTAGAGATAAAATGTAATAGCCCAAGCCCAAGCCCAAGCCCAAGCCCACTACTAGTAGATATTGTCCTCTTTGGGCTTTCTCTTTCACGATTCCCCTTAAGATTTTAAATTAAAAAGAGGTTTCCACATCCTTATAAACAATGTTTTGTTTCCCTCTCCAACCGATGTGAGATCTCAAAATCCATCCCCCGGCCCAACGTCCTCGCTAGCACTCATTCCTTTCTCCGATCGATGTGGGACCCTCCTATCCACCCCCTTTCGGGGCCTAGCGTCCTTGCTAGCACACTACGTCGTGTCCACCCCCTTTGGGGCTTGGCTCCGACAACCAGCAAGAGCTATCTGTACCACCTGATCCACACGGCTCTGTACCGCTTGATCCACTCTACTCTCAATCA
The DNA here is from genome assembly GCF_002806865.2 of Cucurbita pepo subsp. pepo. NCBI lineage: Eukaryota > Viridiplantae > Streptophyta > Magnoliopsida > Cucurbitales > Cucurbitaceae > Cucurbita > Cucurbita pepo. The sequence goes on from NC_036643.1 coordinate 6,262,692, forward strand.
ATGATTACAATGCCTCCAAAATAATCACAACAGTCGGCTGGTCTCTCGATGCCGATGGAGCAGCAGGCTTCGTAACCGCCTCTACTGGAGCAGTTCCTTCTACAGACTGCTCCTCATTCCCCGAGTCCAGATTGAACGTACTAGGGTCTAAACTCTTTAACACTACCATAGCTGTCACACACATAGCCTCCTTGCTAGCACGTCGCCCGATGTCGGGCTCTGATACCATTTATAACGGCCCAAACCCACCACTAACAGATATTTGGGTTCCCTCTCGGGCTTCCCCTTAAGATTTTAAAATGTGTCTACTAGGAAGAGGGTTCCACACCCTTACAAAGAATAGTTCGTTCCCATCTCCAACCGTCGTGGGATCTCACATAAAGTAAGTCCAATGGACGGTCCTGCACATCAGCATGAAGAAAAAGGAGTTTTAAAATGCTGAAGCAGCAGACAATTCCTAGATCAAAATGAAAACGCTATCATAATAATGTAAATGGGCAGTTAGTTTGCTGTTAACATCACCAATTGGTGGAATCTTCAAATGGTTAGTACGCTCTACAGCCTATCGTCAAACTGCATTAAATACAGATTTAAAAACAGAGAAGTGAGTTGGCAAAGAAAAGACAATCAAGAACTTTTGACATTAAAAGCCTGCAACTAACGACAGCTAAACAATTATAATGAGAGGGACGACACAGCTATTTAAGGTTCTCCAACTTTCATGGTACCCCATGGCTATGCAAAATATGAATTATTGATATTGATCGTACAACCAGCTATGTCATTCAGTTGAATGAATGAAGACTAGATCAGTCAGATGCAGTCCAATCGAAGTAATTTGATCGTCCAATCGAAGTAATTAAGGCAGTAAAGTTATGACCAAGTCTCTCAAATTGGCCATGAATCATAATAAAGGTTCTGAAATAGAATTACTAATCTCTACTCTCAAGAGGCAAACAGGCCATGAATCATAGAGGTTCTGAAATAGAGTTATTAACAATATATGTTGAAGAATGCATGAAGAAATGTTGAAGAATGCATGAAGAAATGTTGAATAATGCATGAAGAAATGTTGAATGTGCAGGCAGCGTTCATTTCTTATAAGAAATGATAATTCAATACTTCAAAAGAATTGCCTGAGATGCCAAAATGTAAAGTCATGTTCTATGCTTAAGGTAATAAAGGTCATGTTCTATGCTTAAGTGAGCTACTGCTAGTAGATATTGTTCTCTTTGGGCTTTCCTTTTTGTACTTCCCCTCAAGGTTTTCAAAACATGTCTGCTAGGGAGAGGTTCCACACCCTTATAAAAAATGTTTCGTTGTCCTCCCCAACTGCCCCCTTCAGGGCCCAGCGTCCTCGCTGGCACTAGTTCCCTTCTCCAATCGATGTAGGATCCTCTAATCCACCCCCTTCGAGGCCTAGCGTTCTTGCTGGCACACCGCCTCGTGTTCGCCCCCTTGGGCTTAGCCTCCTCGCTGGTACATCGCTCAGTGTCTGGCTCTGATACCATTTGTAACGACTCAAACCCACCACTAGCAGATATTGTCCTTTTTGGGCTTCCCCTGTCGGGCTTCCTTCAAGGTTTTTAAACCGCATCTACTAGGGAAAGGTTTCCACACCCTTATAAACAATGTTTCATTCTCCTCTCCAACCGATGTGGGATCTCACAATTCATCCCTCCCCCCTTCGGGGCCCAGTGCCTTAGCCGGCATTTGTTCCCTTCTTCAATTGATGTGGAACCCTCCAATCCACCCCCTTCGGGCCCAGCGTCCTTGTTAGCACACCGCCTCGTGTCCACCCCCTTTAGGGCTCAGCCTTCTCGCTGACACATCGCTCGGTGTCTGGCTCTAATACCATTTGTAACGGCTCAAGCCTACTACTAGAAGATATTGTCCTCTTTGGATTTTCTCTTTTGGGTTTTCCCTCAAAATTTTTAAAATGCGTCTACTAGAGAGAGGTTTTCACACCTTTAGAAAGAATGTTTCGTTCTCCTTCCCAACCGACGTGGGATCTCACACGTTCAAAGACCTTGAATAACAAAGTACCATTGGTCAAGGAAATATAAAATGAGACAAACGTAAACAATCCGCACAAGTTAACCTGATGTTGAAACACTAGAAGATAACAGAAAATTCAACATTAAAATAAAGACCGGGAGAGATTAAGTGTCGTGGGAAGCTACGGTAATGTCAAAGCATTTATTGGAGAAAGAAAAATCAACAAACCATCCCTGCTATTAGTCTGACACAAGTACAGCCCCCTATTCCTAAATAAATGTCAAAATGTGGTCAAAGGCACATTTTTCTAAGTCAACAAAAAGGAGCTTGACCAAAAAAATAAAATATTGGGTAAATTATATGCTGCCTTTGCCAGTTCCAAGTTGCAAAAAAGAATTCAAACCGTTCTGGATGACCTTGCAATGGTCAGAATGCATGAACAGCGTGGACTTTTTAAGAAGCTAGTCCATAGTCAAAATGGCAGAACAAATGATAAAATAAACAGAAGGACGAACTCATGGCATGCCTATTGATCAAGCAAGTAATATTTTAGCAGAAAAAAGGGTGAGGGACAAAATTCATAGAAAATTTACCGTCAGAAAATTCCTTTCAATGGTTGTAAAGATGGGGAATAGAACTGAAGAGCTTCAATTTTCCAGCAGCAAGGCACCGAAATCGACTCAAAGCACAGGGCGCTCTCTTCTTCTGCTTACACAAACATTGTTTTAGGTACAAACTTACCCTTATCCTTCCTCACAACCACATGTCAGTGCCACCCACTTCCTCGAACCCAGATTCAAATTGAACCCAGATTCAAATTGTAACGGCCCCAGCCCACCGCTAGCAGATATTGTCTTCTTTGGACTTTCCCTTTCGGAATTCCCCTCCAAGTTTTTAAAACGTGTCTGCTAGGGGGAGGAGAGGTTTTCACACCCTCATAAAGAATGTTTCGTTTTCTTCCACAACCCATGTGAGATCTCACAATCCACCCCCTTCAGGGCCTAGTGTCTTCGCTGGTACTCGTTTCATTCTCCAATCGATGTGGGACCCTCAATCCACCCCCCTTCGGGACCCAGCGTCCTTGCTCGCACACCGTCTTATGTCCACTCCCATTCGAGGCTCAGCCTCCTCATTGGCACATCGCCTGGTGTCTGGCTTTGATACCATTTGTAACAGCCCAAACTCACTGCTAGCAGATATTGTCCTCGGCTTTCCTGTCTGCTAGGGAGAGGTTATGTTTCATTCTCCTTTCCAACAACCGATGTGGGATCTCATACAAATTTCTTGTTATTAACTCACCAATTCCCTACATACATGGCCCCAGAAATGTAATTCCTATACTTTTATCCTTCCTCCAAGAATTAAAGAACTAAAAGTAAGACAATGGTACTTTTTGAAAGAAATGTACTGCGACGGGGGAGACAGAGACACTGTGTGTGTAGCCTCCCAATTGTCAGTTCGCAGAAGCAGGGAAATTCAGCGTACAATTTTGAACGGATTCCCTGCAAAATGGAAGAATGGGAAAGAGTTTTACATAAAATGTAATCCATAATTCAAACGAAATGCGCAGCAAAAGGAACTCATTATATATGCAGAGCATTCAGAAATCATATCCTATCATTGGACGACCCATCTGGTTTTTCTTAATCAATCAAACAATCATTGCAGAGGACGTCAAATCTGTATTAATAGCATCAAGATCCGAAGAGAATAACGCAGAATTTGATCAAAAGATATTCCTACCCCAACACAAATTGTTTGTATTTACCATGCTATAAATATCACAGAGAACAGCTACATCAACGAAGATGTAACACACAGACAGAAAATTAGTGGTACAAGCTTGAGGAATGTGAGAGTCCATTCCGTATCTAATTTCATTGTGGACTACACACTGATTCTACAAAGAAATTTCTCTTACCCTTTCGTTTATTTCACTCGTCCATTGTTCAAACTTCTCACAACTCTGGAAGCCAACTATGAAGATGTTCTGTAATCTGTGCAACAATCTGATATTTTCTATTCATGGTTATTTCCTCGTCCTAAAAAATCAAGCCCTTCTGTTCTTGAGCGTACAATTCGATGGAACACCTCTCTGATCTGTCGTTCCAGAGGATCCAAACCAATCTTCAAAGTTTCACAAATCTGAGATAGCTCCTGCATTCTTTGCCTCACCTCTTCTTCCCTATCATTCGTCAAGGGGAACTGTGCTGTATCAGCCAATTCATTCATAATATGTGCAAATTTATCGATCTGATGAATTTCCTTTAACAACCCACAAGCATTTCTTCTTTCCCGCCTTCTCGATTCTTCCAAAATCCGATCGTGAAGTGAAAGCATTGGCGCCGCCCATGCGAACTGCCTGGGCAACGAAAAATGAACATTTAAGCCACGGTCCTGGCAAGGAATCGCCGCTACCAGAGTCCACGTTACAAACAGCAATACCATGTTCATTGTAAAAACAGGGACTGCCAGGCCATTGGTAGCCATAGTCTCATTCGCCCTCGGTGCAGTCAAATTGCTCCCAATGGCCTGAAGCTGCCTAGCGGCCGACCACGAACGCGAAACGCTCCATGAAAGCGAACGGAAATGCAATCTATTGTCTCTGGTACCATTACTGCATCCAAAAGAACGGTTTCTCTGTGCAATAGCCGGGGAATTGGCATCATTTTCATCGAGCATTGCAATCGCCAAGTCTATCAAAGCCTTCTTCGCGCGGCGAAATTGGCCTTCACCAAGAGTCTTCTTGTGACTAGAATCATCCAAAGCACTAAGCACAATCTCCAACAACTTCTGCCACTGCCTCAGCTGCTCAATCCCCTCTCTAATCACATTACAAACATCAAGCGCCTTCACGCTCCGCTCCAAGTAATCCGAAACCATCCTATCCATCGGCGCTCTACACATTTCCGCCTTCCGCGCAAACAAAATAATCTTAAATTCCTCCTGACAACAAATAAAAGCATCCAAAACCTTCCTAATCCACGAGAGCGACAAAATCTCCTCAGAAGAAACCGACGACAAATCCTGAAACCGTTGAGTGACCTGCTTCTGGAAGAAATCGAGATCGGAAACGAAGGAGACGCCATCATGGGCGCTGCTCTCCATGGAATGAACTTGATCACGGCGGAGAGTGAAGATCGAACGGCCAATGTTAGTAAACGGCAACGAAGAACTCTGAAAATCAGTAGCAGGCATCCTTACATGAACAAGAAGAGCTCAAAATTGAATCTAAACAGAGAAACTGAATCAGATTGTGAGAATTTTGAATTTGAGAGCATGGAATGAGAGAGAGAAAATGGGAGTTGAATGATGAACCCTAACGCAGGCAGAGGTATTTATTGGGAGAAACAACGGACCGCGTATGTACGGTTGTTGGAATTTCGACGGTGGAAATGTCCAAAAGGTCCAAAAAATAAAACGCCCAAATTTAAAATTAAAAAAAAAAAAAAAAAACGTATATTTATTAATTTTCTATATTTTATATTAATATTAAATTACAAGTTGTGTGTTTATTTAATTTTAAAATTATTTAATACACATTTTTATATTTTAAACTTATATTACCTTCAAAAAAACCTTGATTTAGAGTAGAGCAGAGACAAGGACAGTATGTAGGGTCAAACATCATGTTAGGAATCACGGATCTCTACAATAGTATGATATTGTCCACCTCGAGCATAAGCTCTCATGGCTTTGCTTTGGGCTTCCCCAAAAGGTCTCGGTACTAGTAGAGATATTTCTTTACTTATAAACTCATGATCATTCCCTAAATTAACCCATGTGGGACTCACTCTCAACAATCCTCAACACCTCGTCCAAGGGTAGACAAATCCACATAGCTGGGCAAAAAATAAAAACGAGGCTTAAGTTTCCCTTAAGACTTGTCATGAGCGTGTCACGATCATAACGGCTCACAGTTCAAAATGAAGTGCATGTATCAGATAACTCGTTTGGATATCATATTATAAATTTGGTGTCTACTAGATACTGAGTTTAAAATTAAATAATAAAATTAATAATTTAATCGAAACTAAATTGATCGAGTCGTGAAGTTTTAAGATTTGTTCGTGCATACATCTAATGAATACACGATCATATTGACTATTTTTTCATATGATTAATAAAAAAAAATAAAAAATAAAAGCAGCCAATTGGGTTTAATTAATTTATAAAAAAGATTCCTAATGTAGGATTATTATTATTATTATTTTTGTTTTTTTGCTCAAATATTTTTGGGTCTTAAAAAAAATAGATAGAAAAGGTTGAATTGTCAAATATTTAAAATAAAAGAAAAATAAATTCATGTTGACCATTCTATCATTTAATTGTATGTTTTTTTAAAATAAAAAAAAGTCAAGAAATTATAATTTAATTTCAAATATAAATTTTTTGTTGGTTTAAATCATATTTTAATTTAGAATTTTTTGTGTGTTTATTTTATTTTAATAATTATTTTATTATTTTATATATACTTTTTTTTTCATTATTTACTTGAAGTGTTTGTTTAATAATAGAGTAATAAAAATAAATTTTGATTATATAAAATTAGTAAAATAATAATAATAATAAAATTTTTTTTTTTTGTTGAGGTGTAACCCGAGCAACCCAAATAAAGTTTACAATCTTGGGTTGAGTTGGATTTTCGGGTTTTTTTATTATTTATTTTAAAAAATCTTCGCTTATCTATAATATATGTTATATTAATAATTAAAATTTCATAAAATTCAAATATCAAACATTTACAAGTCACAACATAGTCCGTTACAAACATTAAATATTCTTAATTTTAAACAAAATTGGGTTGTAGACTTATTTTCGAGTCCGTCGAGTTAGTCCAACAAAATATGTTTATTCGCAAACCGACTAAATTTTCAATTTTTTAAAAGTTTAAATAAACCTAAATAAAAATAAATAAATAATCCAATTTAAATTTTAAGATTTGAATTATAATTTATTTTAGAAAGTTAATAAAAAAAAGTTGAAACAAACGGCGTCGTTTGTGAACTTTTACGCGCTGAAAACGCGGACCGAACACACGCTGAACCCACACGGACATCCAACGGCTCATATTTGAAACAGACTTCCACGTTTCTCGTCCTCAGCCGTCGATTAATCTTCACGATTTTTACGCTGCAATCATTCTCCAAAGACTTTTTAACGTTACTTCAATCATTATCGAACCAACTCTCCTCAACTCTGTGGACCCCACCTTCAATTTATTATTTTTTCCCAAAATAATTAATTTAAAATATTCTTAAAATTTACAAATTATCAATTTAAATATAATTTAGTTTATACGAGTTTTTTTTTTCTTCTAATTTTTAAATTATTATAATTTCACTATTAACTCTAAAAAGTTAGGGTAAAGTTGGGTTGAATTATAATTATTTTCGGTTCAACAATTTATATTAAATAATGAGTCTAATTAATTTTAATTAATAAAAACATCTGTTTATTTATTTTCAGACGTTTAAATGAGATTTATAACCCAATTCTATATTTTGAGAGAAATTAATTTTCAAAAAGATTAAAATTTATTTTAAGAGTTACTAAAGAATAAATGATAAAAATAATAATTAATTTGAAATTAGAGTTACTCGAGAATAAATAATAAAAAATAATAATTATGAAATTAATAAACGTATGAATATTTACTATACAATAAAAGTTTTGTTCTAAACTCTCGTAGTTTTACTGGGGCGATCATTCCCTAAATTAGTTGATGTGAGACTTTCATCCAACACCTCTCCTCGAACAAAGTATGCCTCCCCTTAATCGAGGCTCAACTCCTTTTCTTTTCGTAGTCTTAGTCATTTTTTACTATGCCTTCGAGGCTCACAATACTTTTGTTCGATATTTGATAATTCTATTGGTATTGCTAAGTTTAGGACATGACTCTGATACCATGTTAAAACGAACACGACTCTCCACAATGGTATGATATTGTCCACTTTGAGCATAAGCTCTCCAAGTATCTTTAAAAAAATAATAATAATAAAAAAAATAATAAAATGGTTATTCATTAAAAATTATGATATTCTATGGGAGATTATTTATGCATTTAACCATTTGAATTATAAATATTTAACAACTTGTGCAATTTACAATAAATAAATTGAATTGGATATTATTGTCTAATTTTTATATTTAAAATTCAACCCTTTTTTTTAATGAAAAATAAATATTAAATTTCCACATTTCAATTTGTCAACAATTACTTATATATAATATACAACATGTGTATTTTTATTAAATTATTTTAAAATATAGGTTTTGAATTCTCTACTTGGTTTGATTTTATTTTATTAGTCTAATTTTCAATTATCATTATTTAATGGACAATATATATATATATATATATGNAAAAAAAAAAAAAAAAAAAAAAAAAAAAAAAAAAAAAAAAAAAAAAAAAAAAAATTATACTTATATTTAAAAAATAAAGTCAAAATTTAAAAGGTAATTTTTAAAATTTGACTAAAAATTCAAATATTTTGTAAGGTAGAAATTTAAATAAAAAAAAAAAAGTAAATAATAATAATAATTTTTTAAAATTATTTATAAAAGTCTAGTTTCAAACATTAATTTAAATCAATATATTTTGATTTTGATTTTGATTTGATTCATTTAATTGCCCACTTAATTTCACCAAATATATATATATTTTTTTATTCTAGTTCTTTTAATTGAGTATTAAATATTTAGTAATTATTATTTTTATTTCCATCATTTGATTGCTGGATTAATCTAAACATAATATTAAAAATTGCAATTAAATTATATTTTAATAATTATATTTAAATATAATACAACATATAAATAGAAAAATAAAAAAAATTAAGTAAAGAAGAAAATAAAGAGGTAAAAATAATAACTATTTTATATTGATTATTGCATTGAATTTTAGCTTCTAAGTGAGGAATTATTTTTTATTTTAAACATTATTAAAATAAAGTTAAATATTGCAACCCATTAAATAACCCATGATCATTCCCTAAATTAGCCGATGTGGGACTTTCATCCACGAAAATCGAGATTCGACTCCTTTTCTTTTGAAGTTTGTCTGACATTTGAGGATAAGTTTAGGGCATAGCTTTGATACTATATTAAATGAACATGACTCTCCATAATGGTATGATATTGTTCACTTTGAGAATAAGTTCTCATGGCTTTGCTTTGGGATTTCTCAAAAGGTCTCATACGGATGGAGATAGTATTCTTTGATTATAAACTCATGATCATTCCCTAAATTAACCGAGGTGGGACTTTCATCATCCAACAATCATTTTTTTAACGGGTTAAGCCGACAAACCTGAAAGTATAATTACAACCCAACCATACTTTTAAAAAGATCAAGTATATTTAACGTTTGTAATCAATATTATTAACATATTGTGACATAATATTTGATATTTGATATAACATCTATTACAGATAAGTATAATTTTTTTAAATAATTAAAAAAAAAAAAACAATCCAAGAACAAAACCTTAAATCCAACTGGAACATATATGGTTGAACTGTCAACTCTATTCATAGTTGAGTCATCTACTCAACTACCTCAAAATTTTCGAAAAAGTTTTTACAAGGGGCCCACTCCAACTTGTGTAATAATAAATTAAAAATTGTGAGAATTGGGACACGTGGCAAGTAATGCAGCAGGTGTTGAGCGACGGGGTCTTGAGCTTTCTACAGTGGAATTTACCAATTTGCCCCCATGTAGGGACGAAGAACAACGAAAGCGTCAAATCATTTATGATAATTTAATTAAATAATATTGTAATTTTTGGAGTTCTCCACGTCAGTCAGCGTCAAATCAAATGAAATAATAAGGACTTTTTCCTATTGATATTATTACGGTACGGAGGAATGAGGTGGGACCCACTCCATGAAAAAGACCGAACTGTGGACCCCACAGTACAATAATAATTGAAATAATTATTAATTTATATATATATATTAATTAAACTCCTCCAGCCATCTTCTTCCGTACGATAAAACTCTGACAGCTGTATGATTTTGTTTTTTTAATATTAATTATGCACATGTGCTAAGACGCACGTTGGGGTCAAGTTATTATTTAATTAATAAATAGATATTTTAAAAACTATATTGTTACTTTTATTAAAAAGAAAAATTTGAATAAATGATTTTCGTCGAAAAAGACACGAGATTTTTGGCGAGGCATTGAAATTCTCGCATCTTCAAACCACTCACAAAACCACGCTCTACTCCCACTCCACGCTGACCGTCTACACCCACTGAACACCAAACATAGAAATTTCGTTAATGACTTTTATCCGTTGAGCGAGGACCTTCCACCTGTCACTACCCTTTTTTCTTTGGTAGTTCAAGGGGCGGTCGCCCCTCGAGCAAGAAAAGGTATAAATATGGAAACTTCTCTGCCATTTGCGGTAGGGTCTTCAAGCCCCACGCTCGAATCTCGAGATTCATGGGTCGTGTGTAGATAGGACGAGAGATGAATCACAAGGTCCCGTACCATCTGAGAGTGTGAGAGATGGAGAGAGAAGGGGAGACGAAGAGCTTGCAAAACCCTCTGTGTACATCGCCGGCGAGAATCGAAACCACGACCAACATCTAATCGAGAACGAAGTACGTCTTAGGAGGAAACCATTCTGATACGAGATAAAGTGTCATTGTCATATCATAGATGATTTATTTTTAAGAACGTTTTATTGTATTATTAAAATTTTAGATAATTGAAGTTATAAGTTATATTAGTTAGTGACCATTGAAAGTTAAATCTTTCTATTAATCATACTGTTATCAGAAAATTTATTTTCAAGGCTATAAAATAGTCATTCATATGTTCTTGTTTTATTATTGCATTTTGGAATTGAAAGTTATGCACTATTTTAGTTTTGTTGAAAGCTAAAAACTTCGAGTGGTATTAATCAAACATATTATGGAGTGATTTGAATCACGAGTTTATTGTTATTAAATGTCTTTTTTTTTTCCTTGTTATTATATGTAACTCTCATGTGTAATTACCACTAAATTAAACGTCCTTATTCATCTTCTTTCTTTAACTCGTTTCTTTGTTGTTATTCGGATTGCTCCATTAATACCCTTGTTTGTATGTTGAATATGCTGTCTATTCTATTTGAATTGCACTTAGCTCTGTAACATCCCGATTTGTTTTGGAGTGTGATTTGTGTGTGCTCAATTGTGACAATGAGTTTGTAAGGGAGTGATACATTGATCCAAGTGTTGAGTGCTAAACACGTGAGAGAGTGCTTGTGAGGTTATTTACATGGCGATACATAAGTTCGAGAGAGGATTCCACGACCTGCACAACATGCCGATCAATATGAGAGAGACAGTTCTGATCAACATGCGGTTGGTGCGAGGGAGAGGCCATGGAAGAAGACATCATAATTTTCAACAACTGAGTTTCTTATGGAGATAGAATTGATCGTAACGTGGGGAGCGTTACATTAAAACCTCCCAAGTTTTATGACAAAACCGATCTAGAGGAGTACCTTGAATGGGAGAAAATGGTGGAGTCAGTGTTCAACTGTCATATAGTTTTAGTGATGAGTAGAAGGTAATGTTATGCATTGCTCAATTCAAACAATATGCTCAAATTTCGTGGGATAAATTGATGTCAAGTAGGAGAAGAAATCTAGAAGCACCCATTGATTCCTGGTAGGAGAAGAAATCTAGAAGCACCCATTGATTCCTGGTAGGAGTTCAAAGAGGCTATGATGAAGTGTTTTGTTCCACAATATTTTCAATGGGACATGACGCACAAGCTTCAAGCATTGAAACAAGGACGCAAGTCTGTGAAGGATTATTACAAGGAGATGGATACATTGATGGATCGACTTGATCTTGATGAGGACATGGAGGCTGTCATGGCGCGGTTTCTTAATGGGTTAAACACAGAGATTGTATACAAGGTTGATCTATAGCCTTATTCTAATATCGAGGAGTTATTGCACATTGTAATTAAGATCGAGAGGCAAATCTAACGAAGATCTCAACGGTATTCTTCTAAAACTTTTTCTAAAACCATTAGGGACAAAACGTTAAGAAAGTGAAAAGGAGAAAGAATGTGAGGAAGAAATATTTGGCACAGTGTATAGAGATTAAACAGAAAGAGAGTTTTGTTACGAAAATTTGAGAGTTTTGCTACGAAAATTTGCGAGAAGAACAATGTTTTATATACGAGAATACAGATACACAGACATGAAAGCGAAATGACTTTCATTCCAGCGGGAGCACTTAAACTAAGTGTACCTCCTTTTTCTATTGAATTGGAAATTCAAATACTTCATGAAAAGCAAGATTCAATGATTGATTCCAACCTCAGCCAACATCGAACTCATGGGAAAAACAAGATCAATGGGCTACACACGAAGCAACGCTCCCATTTCACTTTTATATCCATGCATAACCTAAAGATAAAAGTGATGTAACAATCCAGATCTATTGCTAGCAGATATTTTCCTCTTTGGGCTTTCCCTTTCGGGCTTCCCCTCAAGACTTTAAAACGCGTCTGCTAGGGGAAGGTTTCCACACCCTTATAAATGGTGATTTCTTCTCCTCCCCAACAAATGTGGGACATCACAAGTGAAGAACTCGAGAAAACTAAGACCACGAAATGCAAATGATTTTAAGTTTGCATTACAAGGGGATCAATTGGATTCGAGGACGAATCCTCTTGAAGAAGGGGAGAATGATACGAAATAAGATTTTATTGTATGATTTAGATTTTATTGATACGAAAGAAGGGAGAATGATTTAGATTTAAGAAGGTTTTATTGTATTTTAAAAGCTTTAGAGAATTGTGTTTATAAATTATGAGTTACAATTAGGTCATTATGGTATTGATGACCATGAAAGTTACAGCGTACTACGACGCAGTGGGGGTGAAGGAGAAGTACACCGAGAGTCAGACGACGAGATTTGGGGCGGAGAAGCTATGGAGGAGAACCATCGGAACACTCGGGAAGAGAGAGAAACGAGATTTGGATTTCTGTGGATGAAGAAAAAGGGTCCAAATCCAAGTAACCCATCCGCACCAACCCATTCTAGTAGCCCAACCAATTAAGATAGAAACGTGAATTGTTAACGAAACGAGATTGACGTTCTAATAGGAAAAAATTCCCAACAATACTTGGAGCAGCTTCGATGGACGAAATTCAAATGCACTCAAGTTTAGGAAGAACGCTGGCTAAGGCCAACCAAGTAAGTGGTCTTACTATCGGCTCGATCGGAAGACTTGCGTTGTGTATGAAAACATGTGTCCAATGACCCTGATGAGAATATTTGCTAAAACAAGCACAAGTAAATGGTGGTGAAAGTTGAGAATCAAATAAATAACAAATGGTATGAAAAGATCAATAAATGGAAAGAGCAATAAATGGATACAAGATATTTGAGTGTAATAAAAGGGCAAATATGATACCTATGCTAAGCCGGAAGAAAAATAGCTGATATTTTCGGATCAAATATGGTACCTATGGTAAGCCGTAATGGAATGTTAAATATTCTCAAGCATACAAGATATTTGCCTGTAATAAAATGTCAAATATAATATATATAGTAAATTATAATTGAGAACTAAATATTAACACCTTATACATGTCATTTATGTTTTATATTATATGATGATGTAACTATGTTATATGATGTTATATTATGTTATACGATAACGTTAAATGATGATGACATGATGATGATGATGCATGATAACATGACGATGTAAGATGCATGATGATGAGATGACTTAATATGATGTTATTCCATATTGAGATGATGTGTATGTTTTAAATTCCATGGTACATTATGACGATGAGTCTTCTAAGACAACCCTAATTGACGCTAATGACAAGGAACATATAAAAGCCAACGCATACATGTTACCTAGTATGATTTGTGAATAATGTATAGGGTTGTGTCACAAGAATGATTTAAACATGAAACTGTAGGGACCTCATGCATTTTGTGTGTTTATATATATATAAATATATATATCAAATTACTTCCATATGATGATGCGTATGGACACGTACGCTATGATGATGATGATCATCATCATAGCCTCGCATGACACTCGGGGGTTTGTTGACCTCCGAACGTTCGACTACGGACAACTAACCCGATTATGATAGGTCTAGGAGGGTTGAAAACCTCCTGGAGATTGACGCTCGCACGCGTGGGTCATGCATAGGAAAGTACTACATGAGTTGTATGTTTTTAATGATAGGTCCCTAGTCATGAGTTGCATGTGTTTGCATTCCTTGACCACAGTAATGGGGTCACTTACTAAGTATTTTTTTAAAAATACTCAATCATATGCTACATCTATCTCAGATAAAAGCAAGGCACTCATGTACGGCTGACGATGACATCACAAGTAAAGACCATGACACGTGCATAAGAGAGTGATATTTCTTTTCTTAGACTTTAGGTTAGTATAGGGTATTTTTACTTTTTAATATTTTATTTATTTTATTTAATATTTCGTTATTTTACTTTACATACGTTTTCGAACATGTAAGTCTATGGAAATGTTTTACGATGAAGTTTAAATGTTTATTTTTGTATAAGGGAGTATGTTATGATGACGGTAGCTACTTTAGGTTAGTAGAAATCTAGGGTCGTTACAGTTGGTATCAGAGCTCTAGGTTATAGATTTTGTAGACTAGCCTGCAAGATAGACTTGACATGTTCTATGGTCTCACCGTCGATATTCCATCACCATTAGGTATGTCATGCATAAGATAAGAAAAAGAAAGGTCCTTGATTGCATGTACTATGATTGTTTTCTATTATTGAATGTAACTTAGCATCGAATTTGATAAGTCATGATTATAATATTGATGGTAGCATGATGTTTGACCTAGTCTACTATTTATGCAACGTTATGCTTGCCAAATTGTATGCTAATGATGATATGCAATATGATGCAATTTACATTAGCGAACCATAGACTTAATTAAAGTTATATGTTGGTTTTTAAAACCATACTGCCTAGAGGACGATGAGGAAGGGGACGACCCCCTATTAGAGAAAGTGGTAGAGGTTAAAGAAAGCCCACCTCGCGAGGGTTCAGTAACTAAAACGGACACATGTATGTGGCCTCTAACAGCACCAGCGACTGGAATAGATCTCACTACAAGCCTGGCGTGGGAATCGTTTCAGGCCATGATGCATACAATGGTGGCCACTCAACAAGCCTACAACTCGCAATCTACCAGAGGAGCAAGATATTTATGGGACTTCAAGCGGTATGACCCGCACACTTTCAGTGGAATCGCGGGAGACCAAAAAGAAGCTCAAATGTGGATTTCAACATTGGAGACGATATTTCTGTTCATGGATTTTTCGGATGATTAGAAGGTGTCTTGTGCGTCATTCATGCTGAAGAAAGGCGTAAAGTTATGCTGGTTGGATGACAGGGAATTTCTTGGTCCTGATGGGAGTGCTATAGACATGACACGATTCAAGGAGGCTTTCTTAAAGCAATTTTATTTAAATGTAGCCCAACTCAAGAAACAACAGGAGTTCACCCACCTAATACAGGGTGGATGTTCTATAGAGAATTATGCCTAGAAATTCATGAGGTTGAAAAGTTTCACACCTTCATTAGTGGACAATGATTTAAAAATGGCTGAGAAATTTATTGTGGGCTTGGATCCATAGATTCGCGCATGGTGGAAGCCATAGACCCTACCACCTATGAGGATGCATTAAGGACAGCCAAGGTTCTAGAGAAGCCTAGAGATGAAGTGCATCGAGAGTCAATGGTTACTGTCGAGCGAAAGTGGTCATATGAACCGAGGAATTTAGACCGACGACCATCAGTGCATAGACCTTGATATGCTGATAGACATCCCCCTCGACATGCTAACAGGTATCCTCCTCGATGTATTGAAAAACACTCCATAAACCAAGATGGGGCCAGAGGAAGAGGAGAGGCAGGGTGTAATATATGTGGAAATCCACACGGGGGAAGATGTATGGCCGGGACTAGAGGTTGTTTTAGGTGTGGCTAGGAGGGTCCATTACTAAAAACTTCACAACTAAGAAAACTGAGAATCCACTTAACCCACCAAGAGCAATGGAAGTGACTAACAGACCTATGCAAACTCGTTCTCAAGCTAGGACATACACGTCTACCTGCAGGGATGCCAAAAGGTTTGACACAGTAGTGACATATCCTATCAGTTATGGGACATTATGCTTTCACTCTATTTGATTCAGGCTCTACGCATTCTTTCATATATTTTTCATTTGTTAGACAAGTAGGGTTCGAACTAGAACCTTTATTGCATGTATTATCTATAATAGACTTAGTTTCTAAGGATAGAGTAAAAGATGGTTAAGTAAATGTAGTTGAGCGAACCTTAAGCGTAGACCTGATAGTTCTTAGCATGACAGACTTCAATGTAATACTAGGGATGAATTAGTTAGCTGAAAACCATGCTAGTATTCACTATCAATTCTCATCGTCGTCCGGATCCAGTTTTAAGTTCAAGGGTACATGCACTAAAGTTTCCCCGAAGGTAGTCTCGATGATGAAAGCCAAAAGATTGGTCCAACAAGGGGGGTTGTGCCATATTGACAAGTGTCGTGGATGTAAGAAGAAAAGAAAAGACTTTAGACACGGTGCCCATAGTAAATGAATTTTCATGTCTTTTCGGAAGGCCTACCACTCCCCTTCCCAAGCTGTAGATTTTGCAGTAGAACTCGAGCCGAAAACTGGGCATATTTCTAAAGCCCCCACCGCATGGCGCCAGCAGAGTTGAAAGAACTCAATGCGCAATTATAAGACCTATTGAATAAAGGCTTCACACATCCTAACGTATCTCCTTGGGGTGCGCCAGTGTTATTTGTCAAAAAGAAAGATGACTCGATGTATCTTTGCGTCAATTATAGAGAATTGAACAAGAGAACGATAAAGAATAAGTACCCACTCCCTCGTATTGAAGATCTGTTTGACCAACTCTGGGAAGCGACAGTATTTTCCACGATAGACCTTCAGGATATCACTAAATTAAGATAAAAGTAGTGGATGTGCTGAAGACAACATTCAGGACAAGGTACAGTCACTACGAGTTAATGAATCGGGTATTCAAGGAGTGTCTCAATACGTTTGTTCTTGTGTTCATAGACGACATCCTAGTATACTCAAAACATATCAGGAACTCCAAGAACACCTTCGAAAAGTCCTAACCATCTTGAGAGAGAACAAGTTGTATGCTAAATTCTCCAAATGCGAATTTTGACTACGACAAGTCTTATTTTGGGACCGTGGAGTCAAAGGATGGAATTTCATTAGACCCCACCAAGATTGAAGTGGTCACTAAGTGTGAACGCCCAACTACAGTTATAGAGGTGCAGAGTTTTCTGGGGTTAGCAGGATACTACCGAAGATTTGTATAAGACTTCGCTAGGATAGCCTCAACACTTATATAGTTGACGAGGAAGGGCGTACCATTTGTATTGAATGATGTGTGTTAGGCGAGCTTCTAGGATCTAAAATAGAGGTTAGTGTTAGCTCTAGTGCTCACAGTACCAGAAAATTCAAAGGGGTACGTGATATACAGTGATGCCCCCAAGAAGGGACTAGAATGTGTATTGATGCAACATGGTAAGGTTATTGTGTATGCCTCTCGTAAGTTGAAGAAGTATGAGAAGAACTACCCTACACATGACCTAGAGTTGGCTAGTGTTCGCATTAAAAATTTGGACACACTACTGGAAAGAAGACAAATTTATATTGACCACAAGAGTCTAAAATATTTTTTCACCCATAGAGAACTTAACATGAGGTAACGAAGGTGGTTAGAGCTAGTGAAAGATTACGACATAGACATCTAGTACCAACCTGAAAAGACAAATATGGTCGCAGATGCCCTAAGTCGAAAAATTAATCGTCGACCTCATTGGCCCTCATTCTTAATAAAATCAAAACGGTTCTCAATGCTTCCGCTATATGAATGAAGAGTTCATTCTCTTCAGGGCTCACATAGCTTTACTTGGATTTTAAAGAACAGAATCGAACTTTGATTAAGGATAAATTAGTGACACCAAGTTAAGCTAATCATGTAAATGACCTTACTCTTGGAGTTAGTTAATTGAATGATGCATGATGGTGCATGCCTCGTGGCCCCTGCAGACACCATATTATTTATGTTATGTGTATGTGTTCTATGTAGTGATATATGATGCTATGATATGTATGCATGCGATATCCATTAGGCCATGTTGTAAATAAAATGAAATACTATGTACGTCACATTATGTATTGCCTTGTAAAATCATGTGATGGATCATATGATGATTGTCATGTATACATAATGCATACATATAATATGTCATGGATGAAAGGAGAAAGGGAATGATGTTAATGCTATGCTATGAATGTAAATCATGGGACCTCATGCATGCATGTATGTCGTGTGCATCGAGATACTTCCTCATTATGTTATGTTAGTACGGACGCGTACCTTTAATATTTATGTTTGCCATGATATCATGCGAGTCTTTCCTTTTCTGTGGCATCCGGCGACATGTAATGCATTGTGCCCGACCAAGCCAGGCCCAGGGGGTACGTATACGAGTTGCATGTGTTTGCATTCCCTGACCCCAATAGTGGGGTCACTTACTCGGTATTTTTTAAAATACTCAAGTCATGTGTTACTTTTATTTCAAGTAAAGACAAGGTGGCTGACGACGACATTGCAAGTCAAGACCATAACACATGCATAGGACAATGGTATTTCATTTCTTAACTTTAGGTTAAGACAAGGTGGCTAACGACGACATTGTAAGTCAAGACCATAACACATGCATAGGACAGTCGTATTTCATTTCTTAATTTTAGGTTAGCATAGGGTGTTTTTTTACTTTTTGTATTTTATTTATTCTATTTAATATTCGTTATATTCCTTTAAAGATCTTTTTGAAACATGTAAGTCCATGACAATGTTTACGATAAAGTTTTAAATGTTTATTTCTACATAAGAGAATACGTTGATGATGGTAACGACTTTAAGTTAGCATAAACTAGACTCGTTACAATGCATGCGGTGACATCACTCATTTAGGCCAGAAAAATTAGGGGCGTTACATGTAACGGCCCAGATCCACCGCTAGCAGATATTGTCCTCTTTGGGCTTTCCCTTTCGGGCTTTCTCTCAAGGGTTTAAAACGCTTTTGCTAGGGGAAGATTTCCACACCCTTGTAAATGGTGTTTTGTTCTCCTCCCCAACCAATGTGGGACATCACAATCCAATAGTATCAGAGCTAGACACCGGACGATGTGCCAGCTTTCTCGTTGTTCCCCGAAGGGGGATAGACACAAGACAGTATGCCAGTAAGGACGCTGGGCCCCGAAGAGAGGTGGATTTGGGTCGGTCCCACATCGATTGGAGGAAAGAAAGAGTGTCAGCGAGAACGTTGGGCCCTGAAGGGGGGTAGATTGTGATGTCTCACATTGGTTGGGCAGGAGAAAAAAACACCATTTATAAGGATGTGGAAACCTTTCCCTAGCAGACGCGTTTTAAAGTCTTGAGGGGAAGCTTGAAAGGGAAAGCTCAAAGAAAACAATATCTGCTAGCGGTAGACCTGAGCCGTTGATATATAGTTTTCTACATTTTTAGTAAATTTTTCGTTGATGGGACAATGGTTATGTTTCCACTTTTGGAGTTCTCTCGGGGAGTGCTATACTTTTTTTTTACTCGTCATGTTTGCATTATTTATGAATTATGAATTTCATGACAATTTTAAAGTTAAAATAATTTTTTAGATATTTTTCGCTTGAATCAGTTATAACATGCCTCGAGTAACGATATTATTTCAAAAGAAAAAAAATAGGGTCGTTACCATTAGATCTAAATGTTGTTGAACTTGATGAGTAATTTTCAAAAATTTATTTAATGATCGATCTTACGCTAATTACTTAATTTCGATTGAAATAGTGAAATTTAGGAGATGACTTAAAAATAGTTGGGGAATGTAAAGTAAACCAAACCTCAGGAAAACTTTTGGTAACACTAAAATTCTTCCTATTAATTCTTCCTATTAATGATTATGAATTTTTCCATGACTCCAAACAGTAAGTTTAGCTCTGATCTATTAGAGTTGATTGATTTAAGTTTACTTTCAAAATAAGAAATTAGAGGTATGAATCTTTCGTGGTGATAGAGTCAAACCTCGAAAACAACATATGGTCACGTAGAAGTACCATTAAAACAGAGAAAGAGAAGAGTCGGTTGAAAGCGTCGACCACGACAGTTTCAAGGAGACAGAGTTCTGATCAAGATGAGGTCAGATCAACTCCGAGATCAAGGCAATAAGAGTTAAAGATTGGTGCGAAAATACTATGGAACAGTCGAAGTTATCCACAAGATCGGAAAGCCATCATATAGGATCCATTTGCTCCCATGGATGTAGACTAGCTTTGTTGTCCACGTCAGTAACATGAAACGCTACTCTTTCGACGTAAAAGACGTCAATCACAGAGAGGTGACATGATCTCACACAAAGAAGAAGAATCCTCAAGCAAATGATGTAGAAGAAACTTTGACGGGGGAGACGCTAAGAGCCAACGAACCAAGAAGTAGTTTTCAATTGAGTCGATTGACATAGACGTCTACCAATTGAGTGGAGGAGGATGTCATGGTCATGCTTACCCTGTTTCTGTTTGTTTAACTTAAAAATACTATAATTCTATATTAAAAATAATAAATAATAAAATATCATAAATAAATTTAACAAACAAGAAACAATATTTTTAATTCTATTGTGTTAATTTAATGAAAGATGATTCAATCTAATTTAAATGAATGAAATATGTAATTTATTGGTTTGACAATTAATTAGAAAGTGGCATTCTTGTAAATCTAAAATGTTTTATTTATTTATTTATTTATTGTAAATGTATGGATGGAAATACGAAATCTTTGATTTTATTATTGATATTATACCTTTTAACACCTTAACTTTTTTTTTTGTTATATTTAAAAATTTGATAAATACATCAAATAATTATTTACATTTTTCAAATAAAAAATAATTTTAAATTTTAAATAATTTAAAAAGGAAACCTTTAATTTACATCTTATTATCTTATCTCTTCTAAAATTAAGACAACGTTCTATTTGTCATAAAATTTAATTGATCAACTTGCTTTTTCCTCGAACATTTATTTTGGATTTCAATAATTTTCGAAACAAAAAAAGTTCGACAAATCCTACTACTTTTGGTCCTGAAGTTTCTACACTTGAAAAAAAACAACTTGGGACGTATTCTCATACTAGATGTAGCTTTTCCTCCGGGCAAAATACCTAATCATTGCTAAAGGTCTAATACTAGATGTAGCTGCTAAAGGTCTGATACTAGATGTAGCTTTTCCTCCGGGCAAAATACCTAATCATAGCTAAAGGTTTGATACTAGATGTGAATGTTTGCTGAATCACCACACCTTAAATGGGGGTGAAAGTTCTCTTATTTATAATCATTTTCAGGATACAGAAATATGGTAAATTACAAATAATATGGAAATAGTAATAAAAGGAAAGAATAAATAATGAATGCAATATATTTGCCTTTAATAAGAGGGCAAATATGGTAACCCGTAATGTAAGGCAAATATCTAGATATTTGCCTTATAGTGAACGGTCAACTATCCTTAACACCCCCCCGCAAGCTGAGCGTCGGATTTGAACGAACGTAAAGCTTGGATCTGAAAAATTCAAAGAGAGGTCGAGAAATACTCTTTGTGAAGATGTCAGCAACTTGGAAATGAGAGGGTACATATTGTGTGCGAAGGTTGCCAGCGATAACAAGTTCTCGAAGGAAATGATAATCTAGTTCAACATGTTTGGCCCGCTTGTGAGAAACGGGATTAGAGCTCAAAAAAATAGCACTTTTGTTGTCACATAAGAGTAAGGGCTGCTGTGAAATAGGGACCTTGAGGTCATGCAAAAGATGCATAACCCAAAGAAGTTCAGCAGCGGTTGTGGCAAGAGCACGATACTCAGATTCACAGCTGGAGCGTGAGACAGTAGGTTGCTTTTTGGCACTCCAAGAAACCAGATTGTTACCAAGATAAATAGAATAGCCGGATGTAGAACGACGAGTATCGGGACAACCAGCCCAGTCAGCATCCGAATAAGCGACTAGCGTACTAGGAACAGTGGATGGACGAAAGGTAAGACCAAAGTGGAGTGTTCCTTTGACATAGCGAAGAATACGTTTGACAGCAAGAAAGTGATCTGCAGTAGGGGCATGCAAGAATTGACTGACAGAATTGACAGCATAGGCAATATCTGGACGCGTAATAGTCAAGTACTGAAGGGCGCCAACAAGAGATCTGTAGAGAGTAGGATCAGAGAAAGGAGAACCATCAGCAGTCAGGTGTTGAGAAACAACCATGGGAGTGTGAACTGGTTTGCTATCGAGCAACTGAGCACGAGTAAGAATATCTCGAGCATATTTTAACTGACTAATAAAGAGACCATCAGGAGTGGGTGAAGCTTCAAGACCAAGAAAGTAACTGAGAGAACCCAAATCTTTGGTAGCAAACTCAGAATGAAGCTTGCGAGTAAAGCTGTCAATAAGAGATGAGTTGTTGCCGGTAACAATAATGTCATCAACATAAAGAAGCAAATAGATAATGTTAGATTGCTGATGAAAGACAAAAAGGGACGTGTCAGCGCGACTGCAAGAAAACCCAAGTGTGAGAAGAAATGAGCTAAAACGCTGAAACCAAGCACGAGGAGCTTGCTTTAAACCATAGAGGGCTTTCTTTAATAGACAAACATGAGTGGAAAATCGAGGATCAATATACCCAGGAGGTTGTTCCATATGAACACGTTCAATAAGAGTTCCATTGAGAAAAGCATTCTTGACATCAAGTTGTCGAAGAGGCCATTTATTTGTGACTGCAATAGAAAGCACAACACGGACAGTGGTAGCTTTGACAACCGGACTGAAAGTGTCAGTGTAGTCAAGACCAGGAACCTGAGTATAACCTTTGGCAACAAGACGAGCCTTGAAACGCTCGACAGATCCATCAGGCAAATATTTAATACGAAACACCCATTTAGAGCCCACGATGTTGGTGTTGGCAGGGCGAGGAACCAAAGTCCAAGTATCATTTTGTTGTAATGCTCGAATTTCTTCATCCATGGCAGCCACCCAAGCAGGATTCTTAGCCGCAGATTTGAATCCTTTTGGCTCAGTGGATGCAAGAAGAGCAGAAAGAAGTCCAGATGAGCCCAAAATACCAAGATTTGCTGGATGACGAGTCTTGAATATACCAGCTTTGGCTCGTGTGATCATAGGATGAGTGCCCAAAGAAGAGAAATCAACAGGAGGTTCAATAGAGGTCGAATTAGAAGTCGAGGGTGGCAAAGTGGAACCTGCAAGAGAAGTATCAACCTGCACAGACTCATCTACAAGGTCAGAACAAATATCACATGGGGATGAACTGGATCGAGGAGTTTGCGGTGATGAAGTGGTAGGGGGGGATGAATCAATATGATGAAAATGTGGTTCTAAGAAATTTGAAATAGGAATAGAGGAAAGAGGTTGGGTCTGGGAGCTAGGGATAGCAGGAAAGTGGGTTTCATCAAATTGAGCATGACAGGTGATATATAGCTTAGTGGTGGCCGGATCAAGACAGCGGAACCCTTTATGAGCAGGACTATAACCCAAAAAAATACAAGGAATGCTGTGGGGAGAAAGCTTGTTAGGCACATAATCACGCAAATAAGGATAAACACGACAACCAAAGAGATGAAAATTGTCATAATGTGGAGTGTAGCCATAAAGGAGTTCAAAGGGTGACTTACCTCCAAGAAGTGGAGTAGGCAACCGGTTGATAATATAAGCTGCAGTGCTGAAGGCGTCAACCCAAAAACGAGAAGAAAGATGAGAGTGAAAGAGAAGGGCCAAGCCAGTCTCAGTCACATGACGATGTTTTCTCTCAGCACGACCATTTTGAGCAGGTGTATATGGACAAGAGAGTTGATGGTGGATGCCAGAATTACGTAAATGAGTTTTGAAACAAGTACTAGTAAATTCGGTACCACCATCGCTTTGAAATACCTTGATACGAGAAGAATATTGATTTTCCACAAATTTTTGAAATTGAAGAAAAATATAAAAAAAATCAGATTTAAATTTTAAAGGGTAAAACCAAGTGAATCGAGAATAATCATCAATAAAAATAACATAATAAAGGAAACCCGAATTTGATTTGACGGGAGAAGGACCCCAAAGATCACAATGAATAAGATCTAACACATGAGACGACCTACGTTCATTGCGGGAATAAGGCAATCGATGACTTTTCGCAAGCTGACAAGTATTACATAATGATGGAGAAGGCAATAAAGACGTAAGAGAAAGATGACCTTTTCTATTTAAAAAAGAAATAACAGAATGATTCACATGACCTAGACGAGCATGCCATAAATCATATGAAGCACGTAAAGATTTGTTTCTAAGGGCTGAAATAAAAGCAGAGTTGCCGCGCTCCAGCACATATAGCCCTCCATCTCTTTTACCGGTTGCCACCACCCTTCCTGTTTGACGATTCTGGATAGTAATAAGATTATTAGTAAATGTAACGGAGAGAGGAAAATCAGACGTTAATTTACTTATGGAAAGAAGATTTTTAGTGAGGTGAGGGACAACCAAGACATCTAACAAGTGAATATTTGGAACAGGAGAAAGAGTACCGGTGTGGGTAATGGGTAGGGATGCACCGTTTCCTACAATCACAGAGTCCTTACCCGTGTAATTTTTAGACTGATCCAAAATAGATGGGTCGGCAGTCATATGGGCCGAAGCTCCAGTGTCCAGAAACCAATCAGCAGTATCGGGTCCAGCAATAGAACATGACGTGTTAAAGGCTTCAGCAAGGTGAGCATGAGAAGAATCAGGTCGAACATACCGTTGGTTGCAGCGGTCAGCATAATGGCCCTCTTTGCGGCATATTTGGCAGTGAGGTGGTCGACGACCTTGACTTGAGTGGGTTCGTCCTCGATTAAAAGAGTTGTTTTTGTGAGAATAAGAACGACCTCGCTGGTTGGTAAAGGAAGCAGGGTGGCTTCCATGGGTGCGACCACGATTAGTGACTGTGAATGCTGTAGGAGTGGAGTTAGAGGACTCAAGGGAGAGCTGAAACAACTCAAAACTTTCAGCTTTAGAGACTAAATCTGCAAAACAGGGGATAGAGGTGAGAGCCATCTGAGCAGTAGAAAAAGCTGAAAATTCGGTGCCGAGTCCACGAAGGAACCAGTGCACTTTATCAATGTCCTCGACCGGTCTGCCGATGGCATGAAGTTGGTCACAAATTTTTTTGAAGGCACGGGCATACTCAGCAACAGGTTTGGTGCCACGTTTCATCAACTGCAAGTCATCCTTGAGTCTCAGTTCACGAGCTTTCGACTGATGGCTGAACGTAGTTTCCAACGCAAGCCAAACATCACGTGCAGTAGAGAGACCAACGACAACAGCCATGGCTTCCTCAGTGAGAGAGGAGAGCAGGAGACAGAGAAGTCGTTGATCGGCTGCTCTCCATGCCAAATATTTGGGGTTGAGTGTTGAAGAGGTTTCTGGTTCAAAGCGAGGTGGTGGAACCATAGTTCCATCGACATAGCCCAGCATGTCTTGACTCTCAAGGAGAGGGAGAAGTTGGCTTTTCCAAAGAAGATAATTGGAGGAAGAAAGTTTGATGGTGATCATATGGATTAGAGTATTGAAAGGAAGAAGATGATAAGAAGATTCGGAAGCCATAGAGAAGAAAGGATCAGGGTTGTTAAACCGAAAGGGCTCTGATACTATGTGAATGTTTGCTGAATCACCACACCTTAAATAGGGGTGAGAGTTCTCTTATTTATAATCATTTTCAGGATACAGAAATATGGTAAATTACAAATAATATGGAAATAGTAATAAAAGGAAAGAATAATAAATGAATGCAATATATTTGCCTTTAATAAGAGGGCAAATATGGTAACCCGTAATGTAAGGCAAATATCTAGATATTTGCCTTATAGTGAACGGTCAGCTATCCTTTAACACTAGATGTAGTTTTTCCTCCTAGTACCCGTCAAGAACTTGAAAGTTGACTCATTCAAATGGAATAAGTCAACAATGGGCAATGAAATCAAGTGCCATATATTAGGGACCAATTATTAAACAATTTAAAGAGACTCGTCAAAGAAACGTTAACACAAAATTAAAAGAAACGTTAACACAAAATTAAAAGAAACGTTAACACAAAATTAAAAGTTTATAGATATATAAAAACAAGGCTAACAAACAAGTGAGAAAACTAAAAGTTAAGACTTTTAGACATCTCACGTAAAAAGTTCCTAAACTAAACTTGTAATTTAACAACGAAAAATTATGTTTAAACTAAAGAGGAGCTTTTCAGATGGGCGTCGACCCGAATGTTCACCGTTATCTAACTAATGAACCGAACGAACCCAACTTAGAAAGCCATATCCTATAATTTCTCATTCACCAGATCCACAAACTTACCCAATCTACATTAAGATAGTATTGAGTTCTAAATAATAAAGGGGGGAAACAAAGCATCACTGTTTTAAACAGCATAATAAATGACAAAAACAAAGGTATNACATTAAATTTTATGCTTTTTTTCTTTTTTTTTTTTCTGTTATAAAAGAAACCCTTTACAAGATAAAAGACCTAAAGAAATTTCCAACAAAGAAAGTAAATGCCATTGGTAGCCAGGAACTTATGCTTGTTCTCACCTGGCTA
Source organism: Cucurbita pepo subsp. pepo (assembly GCF_002806865.2). Classification (NCBI taxonomy): domain Eukaryota; kingdom Viridiplantae; phylum Streptophyta; class Magnoliopsida; order Cucurbitales; family Cucurbitaceae; genus Cucurbita; species Cucurbita pepo. The sequence continues at coordinate 6,289,470 of NC_036643.1, forward strand.
ATAAAGCTTTAGCACCAATTGGCGATCCCCGAGATCAGTAATGTGAATCATGTGCGGGACTATCGGCATGCATGTCCATCGATGAGTCGTTAGAGCTGACTGAATTAGGGTCAGCATTCTGATGCTGAAGGAAGTTGGGTTCATTGTTTCGAGTGGCTCCGTTTCCTCCCGACGTCCCACTGTTTGGGTAGTGAGCTTCCTGAGCGATGTGATACTGCTGCAAACTCCGGCGAATGGGGCTTGATAGAGCATTTGAGAAGACTGAACTTTTGGAATGGTTATCAGAGTGCTCGGTTCGACTCCCTTGTCCGGTGGTTGCTTGTGCAGAAAGACCTGAAGCTGGAAAGCTTGAGTTTGTGAACTGCATTGTTGGTTGAGCATGTTGATGTTGATGGACTGCTGCTGCTCTAGGGGACATTGACGGTTCCTCCCCACAATAATCCAACTCGTTCTGCGGAGTATGAAATTCAGAAAACTCATACAGCTAAACAGGAAATCAAGCGAAACCTACGCTAAACTCGTTAAACCCTAGCACGAATGCAAGTTACAGTTGTTAATACTTTTTTATCCTTCTCTGTGCATTGAACTCTAATTTAAAAATGCAACTTTAACATCTTATTCAACAATTTCTTACCGGAGAGAAAAGAATGTGTCATTCGTTTCCTCATTGGGTGTTTAAGGATCAGGTTACCCTGACTGAAATTGTGAGACTGTGAGATGCCACGTTGGTTGGGAAGGAGAACGAAGTATTCTTTATAAGGGTGTGGAAACCTCTCCCTAACCAATGTGTTTTAAAAACCTTGAGGGAAAGCCCAAAGAGGACAATATCTGCTAGCGGTGGACTTGGGTCGTTACAGAAACTTTAGCAGGTAAAGATTATAACGGTTGTTTCCGAGTTAATCACTGCTTAATTCCACATTTTTTATTACCGATCTCCCTGTCCCTTCATACTAAAGGGGATTTTAGGCAACCACAAGACTGAAACTTCTACTAGGTATCTTGTCATACCTGATACCACGTATCATTCTAAAATCTCACATGAGAACCATTTCCAGCTACTTACACACAAACCTTGAGTTAAGAGATCTTTCCCTCTTAAAATGGTGAATCAATGGCTTCTAAAGTTCATAAGAACAGTAAATTGCTAACCTAAGAAGCACGGATACAAATACAAGATATGGATACGACACGACACAGACAGAGAGACACGTCATTTTTAAAAACCTAGGACACAAACACGGTAGGGACACATATTAAAATATACATTTTAAAAAATATATATCATTTTTATACCAGGAACCACCTTTATTTCCTTTATTTTGCCACATCAATGTAAAAATCTAATCCATAATAATTTTATGATAAATCCCTTCAACTGGACATTCAAAGCATCACAAATCACACATATAATCCATCCTCGCTTATTTGTACAAATTAGAACCATTGAAAAGTTTGTCTCACCCAAAGAACTACTGGTAATACATTAAAAACACCAACCAAATAACACTTCTTCACTAATTTACAAATCCCAAGTTCTCTATTAGCTTGTCTAAAAAGTAATCTTGCAAAGGGTACTGCATAAGGTCAATTAAAACTTCTTCCCACCGAAGAAGTTTGCATATAACGGACAGAAATGGAAAGAAATGGAGCAAAAGCAAGAACCAGCCTTTTCTTCAACCTAAAAAAGCTCCTTGCCAATCAAAAAGTAGGAAAAAACTTGTTCCCCACAGAACAACTACTTAATGCCATACTTCAAAGGGCTTTACAATAACCATAAAACCAATAGGTGATGAAAACCAAAACACAAACGTGAGTGGACAGTAAATGAAGCCCAGGAAGCTAAAAAGAGAACTGAGGGCACAATGCCATGAAGGACGCCAAAGGGACCAAATGGACAAGGAACAAATCCGAGGTTCCAAACTTAAGCGATGAACCAGAGACTCAAAGCAACGTGTGTTGACGGCAGCAATGACTATTGTGACGATGATGACGATGGTGGCTAAGAGTACACACGGCAATGACGGCAATTAATATGGCTAACGGCTGAAGGTTAGGTCAGGTTTCAAGTTGATTGGGGTTTGGGGACTTGAAAGGCCAAAGGATTAGGATGCAAGACAGAAAGAGAGAGAGGACAAACGGAGGATGCGAACAAGCGGCAGCGAACGGACAGCAGTGGCTACATCAGAGACGACTAGGTTGAGGTTGAGGGACGAGAAGGGGAAGAGACGAGAGTTAATCACCTCCAAGGATGAGGTACAAATCCAGACATAGGATAAGCTTCTCAACAAAAGGTCTTATTATTATACAAAACTACTCAGGAATCCCTCAAACATAAGTACCATATAGCAAGCCAAGCTCCCAGTTTACAGCTAGCTAGGCCCAACAAAACATGTTGATGAATGTTACCCCCTAAAGCCTCATTTAGTGAAGCTAGTTGTTATTGCATATGCTTTTTCGAAAAGTTCAAATCAAACCAAGCAGATTCAAAACTTTGTCTATATACAAGGAAGCTGCTAATAACAAAGTGTAAAACATCAAAGATGCATTAAAGGGGCATAATTTTGTCCAATATAAAAGAATTCAATAAATGAATATTATAGCCTTTTACCTAAATTCCACCAAAACGATCTTCCAGTGATATCATAGCCTTTTATTGTAGCCTTTTTGTTGGCTTGGGCTCCTTTTGTGTGAGCCATTTTTGCAGTGCTCTTATTCTTCATATTTCTACAAAAGTTTGGTTTCTTATTTAAAAAATACGAGTGTACCCAGAGAAAGGATCTTAACCCCAGACTTGTTGTTGACGAGGACATATTTAATTTAGAAATACAACCCCTTCATCCATTTTCCAAGCCAAACCAAAACCTGTTTCACGAAAGGAAGCATCTAAATAGTTGCAATCCACCTTGAATGCATCAGGTGTTATCTTTCTTAACCCACATGTAACTACGATCTTGTTCATATTAGACAAATTAGGAGTCCTCTTTATAACCCTTTAGCTTGAGGGGGATATCTCATCTCCTCGTTTTTGTTTTTATTTATCCTCGTTGATATATTCTATAGTTTCCTTGAAAAAATATATTTAGAAAATACAAACTTCTCACTGATATAATAAAAAATAACACAAATGTTCAAATAAATCCCAAACAGGAGTGAAATAAAGCAAAGTAAATAAAAGGAAAACCTAGCTCTCTAATGAAGGGAAACAAAAGCAACCTGAGCCATACAAATATTATTTTGGAGAATGATGAATACACAAATTACAAAGTGGACATCATTTTGAAGCTGTGAAGAATTCATTTGAGTAAAGAACATCTAACATGGGAGGAAAGCGGATCATCAAATATTTTGTGACCTGTTGGTCTACATTCTCTAAAGAAGCTAGATTACGTTCGACTTATGTTGTCAATACTAGTTGAGGTGCCTTAATTTCCTAATCAGGGTCTACATTCTCTAAGAAGCTAGATTGTGTTCGATTTACATTATCAATTCTAGTTGAGGTGCCTTTCAGTAGTTATCTATTCAGGTTCTATTGTGCTTCTTCAAAAGGGAAAACGTGAATTTTTTTTGTGAGAAACCAGTACGCATTAACACAAAAGCGGGAACAGCCTAGGGAAGACAAACTAATTCAAATTTTCAAACAAAGATGAAAATGAAAGAAAAATGTAAACTGACCCGTATGTAATTAAGTACATCAGCTGTTGTCACTCTAGATCCACCTTCTTGTTGTCTAAACATCCATTGATAAAGCTTTTCCTGAAAACAGCATCAGATAAGGTAACACATTTTAATGACATAATTTGTAAACATATTGTATCACACTAGCAAAACTAGAACTAAAGAAGACATTCCAAAATTGGCTGTTCTTTAAACAAGAAACAACCTTTTCATCGTAGATTAAAAAAAACAACAACAAAATGTTCATGGATACAACCTCCCAGAGGAAGAGAGAATAATAAAGCAAACAAAATAAGGGAGATAAAAAATCCCTGATAAATCCAGAAGACATGGCCCAAAATAAAATAAAACAAAACTAAAAAACAGTATCCACAAACGCATAAGAACAAAAAAAGAAAAGCCACCAACAGAAAGAGCTCCAATGGAACACCTCCCTACGCAAACCCAACTGCCAAATCATCAACCCCAAGAGCCTCAAAGCAATAACTTTGACGAGAGGCAATCCCTACTAACAAAACAACAAACCAGCCCACCAATAACAAGCATGCCAAATAACTTTCCCTTAGCTTGTAAGGGAGGGAACAACACATCCTCCTCAATCCAATCTTTTGTTCCAAGCCAAAGAAAGGACTCCAGATAGAGACCAAATAGATGACATGAACTAACATTTCCAAAAAAAAAATGATCAAGATCCTCTTAATGCATTGAGAGAACAAACCATTGAGGCCCGAATAGAAGTAGACCACCTTAAAACGTGACCTTAAGGTTTTTGAAATTTCCATGCAAAAGTTGTCGGACAAAAAAATGATTTTCTTTGTAACTTTAACCTTCCAAAGTGAGAACAAAGGGGACAATGGGCATAAGGGTGAAGAGAAGTAACACTCAAATGATCGAAAAGAGAGTTACAAGGAAAACCCTTCGATAGGCTTGGATCCAAACCCAAATGTACCTTCTCCTGTGGCTCATAGGAACATCCTTATGCAACAAATATAAGACTGGGACCTTCAACACCTCCTTATCTGTTACAGGATGAAAGAGCGCTAAAGAAATGTAGAGGAACTGGCTAAGGGCAGCAAAACAAAGGTAAGAATGCACAATCATATACAGATGACAAAGATGGGGGAGTAAAAGACGAAGGGGTTTGTATCCCAGTCAACAGTGCAGACTTTGAGCACCTATTAAACTAGAACTTCCCAAGACCTCATTCTACCATCCACCCCACTTTACAGGAAGGAACTTCTCAATCTCTATCTAACTAAATAAAAGCAGCCCAAGGGCATCTTAAACAGCATCTAGCTATGAAGCTAATGAACCAACCTAACTCTTCACACCCCCATTTTTCTAGAAACTGCATTGTGTTGAGGGGAATCATCTATGCTTGAGAATCTCCATATTTGTTTAGTTAGAAGGGAGCAGTACTTCGTATCAATATTTGCAACACCAAGGCCCAAGACCTCCAAGCCAACTGGATGAGGCAAAGACATTGTCCTCCAATTAATACCTTAACCTTCTTTGGAATTTTAGCCTTCCAACGAGAGAAGGATCAAGTGACCAAAAACCTAACATCCCTTTTCTCCCAGGGACCATTAATTTATCTGAAAAAAAAGAAAAAAAAAGAAGAAGACCCACCACATCTACCACCTCTCTATCAATCAAAGGCCTTCAGAAACCCAAAGATATCAAGGAATAAGGATCTGAAGAAGGCAACAGAAGGCCATAAGATGTAGCCTTTTGTTCAAAAGGCAACATAAGAACAAAAAACAAAGCACAAAGAGGTTCCTCTTCCACCCTGCAGTCCTCCCAAAAGTAAAAACTTCGGGCCTTCACCAATAGAACAAGTAATAAACTGAGAGAAAACAGGAAACTTCGATAATATAATTTTACAGTGGCTTTTACAAGGGCTTCTCAGCCTGTATCAACTTAGCTTCTTTCACCTCAGCCAACGATAATTGAGCTGCATCAGCAAAATCATTCATGAGACAAACACACTTTTCAATTTGAAGAACCTCCTTCATCATCCAAATCACTCAGGGTTTTGCAAATTGCCCCAGCCCATTTCCCCATTGTCCTACCAAATCAAACCAATCAAACTATTGGTTTACAGTTGAATTTGATTTGATTATAAGATATCTCGAATTTGGCTCAGTTTAACATTCATTTCCTTTTTAAAATGTGGTTCAATTTTAGTTAATCAAGCTAAATTGAATTGAGAACATTCCCAACTTCCTTCAAAGAAGCATAAAATGTTTGACACTCTTAAGAAATTTCCAAAGTTAATCAAGAACCTTCAAGTCATCATCTCCTTTTAATTTCCCAAATCCGCTTCCGTACTTAATTTCCCAAGTCTGGTCTTATTCTGATTACAAATCAAATATGAATTAGGAAGTGTACCTTATCAATTCTTTAGACCTTTAGAATTTGAAGCAAGGGGCATTGAAAAAGCTCCCACAGGAATAACTGGCTTATTGCAGCCGAGCATTTATAGAATCGTTGATTTTTTACTTCCAAGAAATTGATCTGCTAAGTTTTAGGTTTCAGTATTGCTTTTTAAGATGAAGCCCTAAGAAGTTTCTTAAACCAACCTTGATTTTTATTTTTTTAAAAATAATGGCTTAAATTATGTTATCTTACATATCCATTCAACGATGTCTTGTATCCATTTATAGTGAATATAATATAGTTCCTGTACTGCTAGCCTAATCACTAAACATCCCAAGACATCCCATCAGAACAAAGCATATGCATGAATCACTCAAATTAGAAACAAAAGGGAAATGCAGTACATTTGACTATGTGATTCCTTAAACAATGTTTTCAAGGAATCACTTTTTAACGTTCTTAAAGATGAAAAAGTTCCTCATCACAATGTAAAACCAATGTATATTCTCGATTTGGAATCAAATGGTATAACGCAGAACCATAAGGGTGGAAAACATTATAGATATAGCCACTTAGACAAATGTCTATGAACATTCAAGACTTTCATCATATTTTAAAATCCATCAACTTCCTTCTGATTTTTACGTCTAAATGAAGATATGTGGTCGACAACTAAATAATTATTTTTGGTCTACATCTAAAACAGAATTTGTCCACATGGAATGGGTTATGCGTACGATTCTCATCAATTTCATCCCTTGAAGCATCAACCATTGCAATTCAGTTATCAAAAAGATTCATTCTAGAAATGATTAACAAGTTCTTCTAACAACAACACACCTTTTTCAAAACCAGCCTTAAACATATTTGATATACAAAGGAACTTGAAGAAGCTCAACAAGAGAAAATATTAGCCATTGCAAGCTGTTATCAAAAGAATGAAACTTACTCTTCTTCTCCAATTTAAATCCAGAGATGTAAGAATCAAAAAATGAACTAATTGAAAATAACTTACTGCCTATCTAGAGCTGCAAAATTCTATGGACTAAACTCCAAATATCATGAAAATAAGAGAGAGAAACAAAAGAGGATGTTTCTTTGCATTCTACATTCACGAATAATTGAAGATTACCCTTTTTTTTCTTCATATTAATGAAAGGAGCATAATTGCAAAGTGAATCGGAAGGGAACACCAAAAAGGGTAATAAAGCTTAGTCAACTCGAATATTGTTGTTCTACTCTTGTTCCTTCTCATTCAATGTCTTCTTTATCCATTAGCCAAAGTCTTCAAAATATTGTTCTGAAGAAACTTGGAATCGAATATGTTGTTTTTTTTCTGGTATTCCTCTAATATCATAATTTGATCTCCTTAATTTTTTCTGGAATCGAATATGTCATAGAAAATCTATTTATCTTCTCTTAATTTGATCCCCTCATAACCAAAATCATAAACTATGTTGATTTTTTTTGGTATTCCTCTAATATCCAATCCCCATTGTCTTTGGTTGTTTGACTTATCTTCCTAAAGTACTTGATTCAGTGTAATTCAGAAAGGCAAAAAAGAACCAAAATGCTTCGTTCAAGTTTTGGCAGGATTTCTGAGAACGTTGAGAATATGGCTTTAAAAAAACTAAAAAATGTTTGTTGATCATGAGAAATCGACACATGTACCAGTAGTAGAGATTAACCCCAAGAAGTTTCCTAAACAGACCTTTGATTTTTCTTTCCATGAAATTAAGGCTTGGTTTAATTTCACATTATATATCCATTCAACTATGTCTTGCATCATTTATAGTGAATACAATAGCATCTATTATGTTAGCCTACCCATCAAACATCCTTAAAGAACGAAGGATAAATACGAAACCTTCAAATTTGAAGCAAAAGGACAACATAGAACATTCAATTCCAGTCATCGCCTTAGAAAAAGTTAACCATAAATAGACCCCCTCATCACAATGCAAGAACGGTATAAATTTCCAATCAAGAATCAAATGGTTCAAGGCAGAACAAATAACGATGGAAAATATTATACTTTCATCGTATTTCACAATCGAATGCTCAGACTTTTAAGCAGAAATAAGCATGATTCATACTACCTTAATCCTCAGAATACATTAAACTACCCGGAATCGTTCAAAATAAGAACTCATATCAAATAGAGAAGATACAAACAATAACCAAAAACCGCGTCTAACAAAATCAATTTCATGCACACAAAAGAGAAACAGAAAAACATGATAAAGTCCAAAAAGGGGGAGAGGAAAACATGAAATTCCACACCATCGCATGACGTTCTCCGGCTTGAAAAGAAAGCTTCTGGTGGTTCATAGCCTGGGTGTAAAGCTGCGAGAGAGAGTTGGCCCCGCTGCAAAAAGAGGTGTACATGGTCCGATCTACCTCGTCGAGGCTGGTAGCAATAGATTTCCTCTTCTTAGCCATAACGGAGGGATTAATCTTCTTCTCCGGTGAGTGAAGGCTCTGATTCCGGCGGATATGGCGGATTCCTTCTCACAGTGAAGATGAAGATTTTGAGAGGATTGGGATTTGGGGAGGGCCGAAGGGCGACTGGTGAGGGACTCAGGACGCTTGTATTCCTTGTTTTTTTAATGCGTTATTTAAAATTCAACTTGCCATGATTGGAATTCAACTGGAGGTCGAAAATATGATTTTATATTCATTAAACTATATTCAAGTTGATATATTAAAATTTAAAATTATTAATATAATCTTCGACTGAATGTATATAATCAACGGATGGGAAAATCATATTCAAGGATAGTCTAAAGAGTCTATAATATATGGATACAGTTTTGTCCAAGACCGGTTTACAGCATCGCAATCATTGCCTTGACTCGTTTTTACACTCAATAGGAGTTGTTCTCGTCTAGAGCTAACTACTAGTGTAGTCTCAAGTCTCTCCTCAAGACGGGTTATAGAATCGTGACCTTAGCCTCGACTCGATCCTACATTCAGTAGTAACTGAAGTGGCATTGATGTTTTGTTAAGCTTCCTTAATCATACTGAGATGTCGGGAGGTTTTCTAGATCCTTAGGGACATCTAAGTAGTTTAGTCCTCATTTCTCATTTTCAGGACGCTCGAGATTAGCTACTCGGGGCTAATCCAATCTCTAGGTGCACTCAGGTCTAGACCTCTAATCACCACTCACGCTCCTAGGGTACTTGGCCTATTGGAAACGTACTAACCTGTGTAACCATATAAACTGCTCTAGCTCTAGCGCCCTAAGTTTAGCTTGGTTTACTCACTTATGCTTTGTTAGGGAGATATTCTTATCAATCACAAGAATGGAAAACATAATCTATTCGTCCAGACAAGTTTGTTAAGGAGATATTCCTATTGATCACCTAAAGCACGGAAAACATGATCTATTCATTCATACATGTTTATTAAGGAGATATTCCTGTCAATCACCGTGAACACAAATCAGAACATCTTGTTCACCATTCTTAAGGAGGGGAAGGTATTAAAAATAGGTATGACTTAAATTCTCATCATAGGGGCATTTTAGTAATTTTTCAAAACATACATAACATTCTCATCTAAATTGCCTAATCGAGTCCTAAACATGCATATTCTAACTAGCTAAGGCAAGATATACTCACATGTTAGCACGTCCTAACAACCCTTACAAGTATTACTTGAAAAAGACTGAGTGCCTACTTACTTGAGTGAAACGTGCCCTTTCCAAGCATGCTTTTCTGCGTGTTGGAAACTCCAATTTTCCTAAAAGTTCACTTGTAGGTCCTATTTTAAGTAAAATTAAAGTCAATATCGAAATCAAAATGAAAAATGGTTGAATGGGTCGAAAAACTCACTCTCACACGCAAAAGAGGTTCCCCACGTGCGCAAACCCTGTGCAAGTAGCTCATGCACAGAGGAAGGATAAGTGCGCCTTTGGCATGCCACGTGTTGCGCACTGGTTGATGCTTTCGGAATGGGGGCATGTGGTTGATTTCGGAGGCGCACGATTAAGTTTACATGATTAAGATGATGGTTCCTCTGTTTAATTCAATTTGTATGGACAGATAAACTTTATAGGGTAGGCAAGAGAGTTTTATGTAGTTTAAGTACATTGACGGTATGATTTTAGTTTATTAAAGAGTTGTTGTTAATGGTAGTCTGTAGTTTAAGTATATTTCATAATTTTGTTTAATTAGTTTAAAATCACTAATACTCATTCGAATGATACCCAAAAACTCATTTAATTTACAGCAACCAAAAAGATAGGTTCTCTGTGGAATCAATAATTTACTTATTACTTGCTACTTGTTGTGATAGTGTATACTTGCACTTATTTTTGTGAATTTTACATCATCTTATTATATACATCCACAAGCGATCAACATTCTAAGATCGTGAGCGACAGTTAAAGGTCTAGACCTGAGTGCACCTAGAGATTGGATTAGCCTCGAGGAGCTAACCCTGAGTGTCCTAAAAATGCTAGATGAGATTTAAACTGCCTAGACGCCTCTAAGAATCTAGTAAACCTCCACAACACCGAAGAAAATTTAAGAGAACTTATGAAGCCACTAGCAGCATGAACTGTATCATTTTGAGGAGTGACTACTGTGTGTAAGAAGCGGGTCATACATGTCAAGCCAAAGCTGCGCATCTCCCTCCTCAGGTGCGTGGGGAGCTTCCTTGCACACGTGAGTGACCTCCTTTTACCCCGTTCGACCTTTGTTTGCTAGTTTTTCATCTCGATTTTGATTCTAACCCTAATTTTACTTGAATTAGGATCTGCCAAAGAAATTTCTGAAACTTTGGTACTCCTAACACACAAAAAAGGTAGCTTGGGAAGGCACACGTTATCCAAGTAAGTAACCACATGAACTTTATGTAACTTAGAGGGATCGCTAGAACGTGCTAGCATGCGAGCATTCCTTACCTTAAGTGGTTATAAAATGCATGGTAAAGACTTCATAAGGATGTTTTATGATAAGTATGTACTATATGTATGCTATGAAAAATTACTGTTATGCCCCTAGATTAAAAATTCTTAGAAGCATGGTATTTTATGTTCTATGCAAAATTAGGAAGAGAATATGAGTTCGGCAATATGGATGAGTAAACTACGTAAGACGTAAGAAATTACCAGATGGCCCTACGATAAGAGTTGAGATGAAAGTTTTTTTATATGTTTTTCACTGTGTTAGAAAGATGATTTATTATGATTTATGCTTCAAGCGATTAATGGATGTTATCTCTCTATTGAGCTTGTTTCCTTGTATGCTTGCATGATATAGTATGTTTAGCTTCAAGCTATTGATTTTGTGTTTTCCTGTACAATGAATTCATCTGCATAAAGCTAGAACTAAGGCATTAGAGTTAGGTTGGTTAGCCGGTGACTTAGACCAGAATGCCTCTAGCAGACTGAGCACTTTAGGATCATGAGGGACGGTGAAAGGGTCTAAACCATAGTGCTCCCAGACTAAGAAAGACTCAAGGAGTTGGTACAAAGTACCTTGGAGTCAGAAGTCAACGTTAAGTCACCTAGCTGCCCTAGGAACCCAATGAACCTCCTCAGCTCTTGTATATGACCAAGATGACTTTTAGAATATGCGTACCATAGATAATTGATAGAATAACCTTCCTAGTAAAGCATGCATTAGAGAATTAAGGTAAGTTTAGGGCGCTACAACTAGAGTGGTTTATACGTTGACCCAGACTAGTACATTTCTAATAGACACTGCACCCCAGGATCGTGAGTAACGATCAGAGGTATAGACCTATGTGTACCTAGAGAGTAGATTAGCTTGAGGAGTGGTCTTAGACGTCTTAGAAACAAGAGATGAGTTTTAAGCCGTCTAGACGCCCATAAGAATCTAGTAGACCTCCACGACATACAAGAATGACAAACCTAGGTTCCACGACATACAACAATGAGCCCACCTTCCTAGCCACCCCGTAGTGGGAGGGGGGGGGGAGGGGGGGAGAATTCATCGAAACCAGTACCCACTGAGATACAAGAGATACTAGAAAGGTACCACAACGTCAAGCCAGAGAGCTTACCGAAGACACTACTTCCGCATAAAGGTATAGATCATGAGCTCGAGCTACTACCAGGGGCCAAGCCACCAACCAAGAATGCATACCAAATTACACCTCCTAAACTTGCAAAATTGCGGAAATAACTTGACGAACTACTAAGCTCGGGGTTCAATATGCCTCATGTCATTTATTACCCCTATATCGGGAAAATTCCACAAGTATACAACTTCGCCAAAGAATGGAAGCAAACTTTTAGAGAAATCTTCCCGAGAGATGAAGAAGTGAGCGGACCTAAAGTGAAGGCCACTAGAATTCCAAGCTGAGAACCAAGTTCTTATCAAACTGAGGTAAAAACAATTCCGATTTTGAGGAATAAGGACCAAAGATTGGTGTCAAATACGAAGGGCCAGTCGAAGTCATTGAGAAAGGAGGGAAGATATCATATATAGACTTCAACTACTCGCATGGATGAAGATTCACCCTCTCACCCTTGTCAGCAACTTGTCATATTATCCTAATAACAACGACAATAGGCACAATGAAGTGACACGCCCCTCAGTCACTATGAAAGATACAAGTGGGAAATAAGTAAAAGAGATTTTGGCCAAGCAAACACATCGCATCGGCAACCCACAACAGAACGTTCAAGAACTTCTAATCAAGTGGTAAGGGCTTCCGGATGAAGAAATCAGTTGGGAACGCGCTAATGATCGGACGTGAGTGCACGCCAAATCGTTGAATTTGAGGGAATTAGATAAAGATTGACAAGACGTCAATCAATTAAGTGGGAGAGGGTGTCATGTTCATGCTTATCCAAGGCGTGTTGCCTGAGGTCGCATGCTTGTTGCATGCCAAACCCCTTATGTTATACTACTTTATCGCTTTCCTTTATTGTTTTCATGATGTATAACTTTCTTATTGTATTTCACAGGAATATGATATTTGGTAAAATTGTGTCTACCACTAGTACACTGAAAATGCCTCAAAATGTACTATAGGAGATGCGACTAGTCGTCAATTCTTAACACTCATAAGTTATATTATTGTCTTTCTTGCTTAGTAGCATATAACATTGCTTTTAACCTTTCTTTCAATCTTGCTTTCAAACTCTCTTTCAAAAATCTCTTTGCCCTGTTTTCTAAAACCTCCTCCTCAAAGTAGAACCAGAGGTTTGAGCATATGTCGTTTGACCGTAGGCGACATGAATTCAAGTTGGTTGACTACTCAGTGCTGAAAGTAAGTGTCGCACAATCGCTTGTGAACATCCTAAGGAGTGCTATTGTGACATCTAACACGCATCCCACTGCTCTTTCGACACGTGTTCTTTCCTTGGCCTACCGAGTGGCATTTAATTCATGCTACCGAGTTCAACTTTAAAAGCAAAGATTAGGCATTTAATTTCTCGTCAAGGCTCGGGTGTTACACTCCATTATAGGCTTAGAGTTGTACTTTTATGTATTGTAGAATAAGTTGTATTCATGGATATAATTACTACATACAAGTTGATCCTTCGTGAGTTATTCGTAATTATAGTTGGGTCAAAAGTTCGTTTTACCTATGTACTTAGGTCTTTTACCTTAAACACCACTAATCTTTTAATGAACCATTTGTTTATGATCCAACCATAAACTAAGTTTTTCTCGAGCAAGTGAGAGTGTTAGAACATTTAATACTAAATTATAGTTTACCATATCTATCATATTTGATATTTTATTAAAAATAAATATCTAGATATTTGCCTTATTACCGTATGTATCTTTCCATATATTGTTCTTTCCATTTATTACTATCTCCATATTCTTGTAATTTATTTGATTATAAATGGAGAATTTTCACACACTATTTAGGTGTACTGGATTAAACAAACATTCTCATTGTATCAGAACCCTTCGGTTTAGCAACCCTGATCCTTTCTTTTCAATGGCTTCTGAATCCTCTACTATTCTTTTTCACCGCCACTGTTGGCTTTGATGCCGTAGGGGCAGTCACCATGGCTGCCGCAGGCGAAGCAGATTGATTGCTCTTCGACTCCACTCTATTGACCTCTAAATCACCTGTCGCCATACTCTGTACATACAACCTCACATTTTCCAACCCAATCGGTTTTCCCTTGAACAATATAGCCCCTTTCATTTTCTTCCCAATCTTCCCTTCAACGTTCACAAAAACCCTAACCTCATGATCCTCATTAGCATTCTCATCGAAAATATACAGAATCTCGAGAAGGCTATCGATCTTCTATAAAGATTTACCTTCGAAATCTGAGTGCCGCACTGGCCTCTTTACCAACCAAGTCACCACCTCTCTTCTCGCCAAAATTGGCTTCTTCGCACACTGTGGCGACTATTCCGGCTTCAACATTGTCTTTATCCCTTACTCTAGGTTTCCTCCTACTTCTTGGGTTAGAAATATTATCACCGGAGCCAAGGCAACATCGTCGCTGAGCGACGATCCCTCTTCATGGGTTAGACATATTCTCACTAGAGCCAAGGCAGAATCGTCGCTCAGCATCGATCCCTCTTCATGGGTTATAGACATATTCTCGCCGAAGCCAAGGCAGCATCGCCGCTAAGCGTCGATCCCTCTACAATTTTCGATGGGCAAGAAAGTGTTTCTCTACACCTCCTCCGAATCAGGTTGTTGACATCTTCACGAAAAGTGTTTCTCGACCTCTCTTTGAATTTTTCAGATCCAAACTTCACGTTCGTTCAAATCCGACGCTTAGCTTGCGGGGGTGTGTTAAGGATATTTAATACTAAATTATAGTTTACCCTATATATCATATTTGATATTTTATTAAAGACAAATATGTAGATATTTGTCTTATTACCGTAGGTATCTTTCCATATATTGTTCTTTCCATTTATTACTATTTCCATATCTTGTAATTTATTTGATTATAAATAGAGAACTTTTCCATACCATTTAGGTGCGGTGGATTAAGCAAACATTCTCAGAGAGAATGAAGTTTCATCGTTAAAGTTTCGAAATCAAGACTCATTGGAACTATTCATATGTTTACCTTATATGAGAAGGAGTGAATTTATCTCATAAGATTATGTTTTTAGCTCTCTATTCAGCAATGTTTCAAAAATGGTAAACATATTCAATAGACTACAAAAGTCGTTTTCACCGGACAAACTTTTAGGAGTAGTAGTTCATAACTTACTGAAAACTTAAGATCAATCTTATACAAATTTACATAATAGGTGTAACGACCCTAGATTTCTTCTTAACCTAAAGTCACTACTGCGATTTTATGCGGAAATAATCGTTTAAAACATTATCATAAAACAGTGTCATAGACTCATGTGCATGTGTCATGGTCTTCTAAGTTGCGATGCCACTGTCAGCCGTATACGAGAGCCTTGCCTTTATCTGAAAAATAACAATAACACATGACTTGAATATTTTAAGAAATATTCAGTAAGTAACCTACTATTGGGGTTAGATGCAAACCCATACAATCATGAGTGGAACCTATACTTTAAATCCGTATTCTCTTAGACGACTATCCTAAGCGGGTAATTGGATTTGTATTTACTATTCTACACATGACCCACTAGTCGGTTCGCACACCTCCTAGGCCCCTTTCCTGGTCGGACTAGCATTTTTTGGTGCTGTTGTCAGGCACCCAATAGGAATAGTGACCACTGCAACATTATGATAAACATAATGATCGTTTTTCTGCCTGATAACGTACATGTCCATACCATAGTAAAAGGAGAAATTTTCCGATGCATGTAACACACAATGATGCATGAGTTCCCAACATTTTCGTTCATTAAACATGTAAAACAACTCATTTCGTGTTTCCTTCATATCATAGCTTTCAATGCATATCTCGGGGTTGTACATCATGTCAAAATATCTTATCGCATGTTATTCATATCATACATCGTGTCATATCATACGTGTGTCACATCAGAAAACATATCATGTCTCCCAACATACCATATCATATCACGCACGTATGATATCATAAACTTATCATATCATAGATATATCATATCATAGACATATCATATTATAATCACATCATGTATAACAAACATATGACACGTGCGAAGTCACTGGGCACGTGTCATCCTACATAATACAACTTCTAACTAAGCCAATAGTAAGACCACTTTTGGTTAACCTTGGCTGAGGTTCTCCCTAAAATAATTGCTTGAGCCCATCCTTCCAATAATATTCCATAGAACATTTACTAAATTCTGTTAATAACTATAATTTTCTAATCTAATTCAACTTGAATTGAGAAATTTAGAATTCTTCTGACCTTAATCACCTTCGGTAAAGTCAAATTTAGATTCGAGACGGTCGAAAAGGTGGAAATGGGTAAAATTTCCTTATATCGAGCCAAATAGCTTAGTTTTGAATCGAAAAGCCTCGTGGAGCCAAGTCAAGCCAACTAAATCGAATGAGTCACTGGTTTCAGACACAAAACGTAGTGGGTAGTGTTTCGAATCGAGACGTGGGTTATCGGATCGGCTATTATAGGAGTGTGGGTCGCATGTTGCGAAGCTAGGCCGTGTACTCTTTTATTTATTTTTCAAAGGATAGGAGGGTCTAGTGGTCTGGAAGATCGAGGGCATCGGGGGAGTGCGTGGTAGGTTGAGGGTATGAAAATTCTGGCTTGCCGAAATTTTCACGCCCTTTCCGGTGACCAATTATTTATTTTTGTAACCGTTACAATAGGATACCTCACTCAAATATTTCCATATACTCTGAACTCTTTAGATTATCATTTAAATATGTATCAGACACATGTGTTCAAGATTACACTAATAACCTTAATCTGTTTTACAGTAGATCATATGGCAAACAAAATAATATAAATTATAATTAATATTAAAAATAAAATATTAATTACGAGACTTTAAGATATAAATTCCAATAAAAACCCACTTTTTTTCTTCATCTTCTTCGAACAAAAAACCCATCCCCACCCGCCATCCGCCACTTACCGTCACTTTCTTCCACTCTTCAACGAAAAAGTTCACCTCCTCTTCTGACCTCTCCCGACCCTTCTTTTTTATTTCATATTTGGGTTGAAAACCTAGACGAAAAAAAAAAAAAAAAAAAAATCTCGTCGACCCTTTTTTTTACGTCGATTCAAATTCTTTAACAAGTTTAAAAATATCGTTACCGTCAGTACTGTATGTTAAAAAATACCAATGAAATTCTAAAAGTACACTAACACTCTTAAATTTCTATAATAATAATAATAAAAAGTTTTAAATCAATATATGAACGAAATCCACGTATCAACACATCATTATCTTCAAATTTTTTAATATTATTTTTTAATGGTAAAAATATTTTTAAAGTTTAAAAAAAAAATATAAGAGTATTATTAAAACTTTTAAAAATTTAAAATTATTTTAAAAATAAAATATTTTAAAAAAATTTAAGATAATATAAAAACCAGATAATATTTTTATACAAATGCAAAAATTTAAAGTTATTTTTATTAATTTAATTTATTAATTCAACCCAAAAATAAAAATAAAGTTTGAAGAGGGTATATTGGTCAATTCAGTTTAGTCGGGAGCCCTAGATTGCTGATAGACAGTATATAAAGCCCCTCTCCGCTGGTTTTTTCGTGCCTTTTCTGCCGCCGGGAATTCTACGAACTCCTTGCTTCTATCTACATTCGCCATGGTAATTCCAGTTTCTTCTCTGCTCTAATTTCCCTCTTGTTCTTCTGTTTACGGTTCTTGAATTCCCTTGATTATTCGTTAGGGTTTTATGTTCTTATCCGAATAATTGATTGTATTGATTTGGCCTTTTTTATTTTGTTGCTTTTGTATCTAGTCGCTGGTTGCAAACGAGGATTTTCAGCACATTCTGCGTGTGCTGAACACTAACGTGGATGGGAAGCAGAAGATTATGTTTGCTCTCACTTCGATTAAAGGTATTGGAAGGCGTCTTGCTAACATGGTTTGCAAGAAGGCTGATGTTGACATGAACAAGAGGTATTCGATGCTTTACCTCTCCTTATTTTCCCTTCTTTGCCGCTTGTCGTCTATCTAGTTTGATGGAAGAATTCGACAATTTGGAATATTACAAGGGTTTCGTTCTTAGTTTTTAAATTCTGCCTGCTATGAATTTAAGAAATTTAAGCTTTAAGTTTTACATTAAAAAAAAAACTCAAGGTGTGAGATATTCGGGAAAAAAGCAGGAGTTCAACATGGGCAATGTTTATGGTTAAATCGTTGAATGAATTGGAATATTTAAAGGAGCTTATAGTTGTCAAAAGAATAATTCTGCAGTGAACTTGTATGGTATTTTTCTTTATGATCAGGTCAATCACTACATGACATGTTTCTGCAGTATTATTCTAAAAGTAGTATTTTAGTAGTTCATTCATGTCTGCAGCTGGAATCTGAAAGTAGTACTTTAGTTATTGTTGGAAGAACAAGAAAAAATACAATGAAAACAGAAGGTGGAGTACAGGACCTTGAATCCTTGAGTCTTCTACAGAAAAAAACTTCTGCTAGAATTAGGATGTCAAAATACTAGTGTACTTTTTTGGCAGCCTAGTTGACGGATAAAAGGATTTCCATTCTGAATTGACTTATAAAAGGATGAAAAAAGAAAAGAAATATGTGCTACAACTAGATTTTCAGTTGCTGGAATTATCTGCTGCAGCTTCTTCCTTCCTTTGATATAATTTAACACCATATATTTACCATGCTTACCTGGGTCTGATAAGAGAGCAATGCATGCACAGATGGCTGCTATTCTCTTTTGATGTGTAGCTTTCATCAGAGTAAAACTATATCTTCTAATAATAAAACTGGCAGCAACACGAATACAATCTCACCAACCCCACGGTGAATGACCATAGGGACTAAGCACCTAAATACAGCATGGCCTTATAGCTTGAGTGCCTTTAGTTCACTGAATAAAATGGGGTCAAAATTTTAGTGACGATTTCAAGGAAATTGCCAATAATCAGGAACTCATGACTGAAGCCAAACACGGTTCTTCCTCTTTGACATCGACTGTAATATTATTGAGAGAATACAAAGTTTGTTATATGCCATAGAGGGTGTTACAATTTAGAGTTTGGGGAAAAACTCGAGTGGCTTGTCTAATATACATCTTTGTTGTCGTTTGTTATTTTTGCTAACAGGGCTGGTGAACTAACTGCTGCTGAATTGGACAATCTCATGGTGGTGGTTGCCAATCCACGTCAATTTAAAATTCCTGACTGGTTTTTGAATCGGCAGAAGGACTACAAGGATGGGAAATACTCTCAAGTAGTTTCAAATGCATTGGATATGAAGTTGAGAGATGATTTGGAGCGGTTGAAGAAGATCAGGTAACATCTGTTTTTGTTGTCATATCAACATGCACAGTTCTTTAATTTAACATAAATAAGATAAATGAGGGCAGAACATATCTCTGCAAACTATTATCAGAACTCGATTCAAAACGATTATAAAGTTTTGATCTACTAAGCAGCTATTAGGTACAATGTTAAAGAAATGCCCCAATAATCCCCTGAAGTACAATAAAATTCTGATAAAGATCTGTTTCGGAAATTTGTAGTCCTCATGAAGCCCTATACTCACTCCATGCATTGTGTTGATTCTTAACAATATTCTTGTTAGTGTTTCATCCTGGGATATCAAGCCCTACTCCTTGCATCATGTACATTTGTAGTTCACGATTAATCTTTTGTACGTCGAATGCAGAAACCACCGAGGTCTAAGGCACTACTGGGGCCTCCGAGTCCGTGGTCAGCACACTAAGACCACTGGTCGCCGAGGGAAAACTGTTGGTGTCTCCAAGAAGCGTTAAGCGTATCCATGTTTTTATGATTGAGTTAAGTATGTGGTTATTGGGCAAATCAAGTTCTTTGGCCTTTTAGTTGAACATTTGAGCTGTTGTACTTTTTGGAATTTTTATTTGGGATATGGTATTTTTGTTCAATTTTACCCCCTTTTTCTTCTGTCTTTTAGGCTAGACAATGAAGGTTAATAGTGGCAAATGGCGAAACTTTTTTATTTATAGAATTCTTGTTTGTTACCATCAAATTTTGCTTGAAATCAGTGTGCATTTTAGTTGGCATGAGAGTTTTTTTTTTCTTTAAAAAAATATACAGGATTATTGTGCATTAAATTTTTGGTATCATTTACTATGGTTAGTTTTAAAGTTTTAATCAAATCTAATTTTTTCTAACAATTTCAACGTGTCAGTGCATATAACTTGACACGTGACACCTGGCACGATTCTCAATGGTCATTGAGTTAATGTGGCTGCACTTGATGTTAAATTGCACTATTTGAATTCAGAATTCACTTGATAATTTTACGTCGATCGAAAGATAGGGGAACAGATGCTAGCGAGGACGTTGATCTTCGAAAGATAGGGAAACAGATGCTAGCGAGGACGTTGATCTTCGAAAGATAGGGGAACAGATGCTAGCGAGGACGTTGGGTCTTGAAGAGGAGTGAATTGTGAGATCTCACGTTGAGGACGTTGGGTCTTGAAGAGGAGTGAATTGTGAGATCTCACGATAGTTTGAACAAAGCAAAGCATACAACGGTGTAAATGGTTAATGCTAAGGTTAAATTAAAATGTTTTACCAAAATGCTAAGGTTAAAATGTTTTACCAAGGTGTGAATGGTTAATGCTAAGGTAAAAATGTTTTACCAAGCATATATGTTAATGCTAGTTGGCATCTCTTTGCTAGCCTCCTTCACACATGGTTCCTAACATAAAAAAATTCATTTAAGATTTTTGTATGATAGTCAAGCGGCAATTTAGATAGCAAACAATCTCGTGCACATAAAAAATTTAATTTAGATGACAATTTAGTCAAGCCCACTGTCCTCTCTGAGTTTTCTCTTTATCCCACGTCGGTTGGAGGGGAGAATGAAACCTTATTTATAATAGTGTGGAAACTTCTCCCTGAAGTCCATGAAGTCCAAAAGAGAGAGCTTAAAGAAGATAGTATTTGTTACCAGTGGGCTTGGGCTGTTACAAATGATATCAGAGCTAGACACCAAACGATGTGCCAGTAAGGAGATTGAGCCCCTAAAGGGGTGGGGACATGAGGTGGTGTGCTAGCCAGGACGTTTGGGCCCGAAGGGGGTTTAATTGGGAGTTCCCACATCGATTGGAGAAGAGAACGAGTGTTAGCGAAGATGTTGGACCCTAAAGAGGTAGATTGTGAGATCCCATATTGGTTGGAGAAGAGAACAAAACATTTTTTACAAGGATGTGACAGCCTCTCCCTAGTAGATGTGTTTTAAAAACTTCAAGGAAAAGCCCAAAAGAAAAAACCCAAACCTGAATGTACCCATAAATAATACTTGGAATGAAACAAAACAACAGGGAGGTAAAATAAATTACATTAGAGGAACTTTTCTAGGTCCAGGAGGCTACTAATCTGGCAAAGGCCATAGAAAAGTTTCTGTAATGTAATTTATTGAGTTGATGCTGTGGGAAGAATATGAGAACTAGCAAACACCTAAAAATAATTGAACACACAATAAGGCCTTATAAGATGTCTAACTGTCTCACTATGCACAACCATCTTGGTGAGAGGATATGTAAACAGGACCAGATAAAAATAATCTATGGTATCCGATAAGAAACATAGCGTAAATCGTCTCTGCAAACTCGTATACTTCAACGTTGTTACAATAACGAACAACCTAAGCTTATACCGACGTCATAGGGGAATAGAGCAGCCTAATTCCTCGGCAGCAGCTTGAAGCGACTGAGTTGATAGTCCAGTTGCAAGTTGATTATGAACTTCCCATCCCAAGCACTTCTCAATATCTGTTTTCCAGTCAATGAAACCTGAACTGAAATACTGATAAGAGGGATAAATGCCATTTATGTTTCCCGATTTTGAACTAGAATTTATCGAGCTGGTGTGCAGGATATCACGAAGAACCGATGTGCTTAAGGCTCGGACATGTGCACTTGGATGAGAAAGGCATCGAACAGTAGCTGGTAGACGACACTACGAACACAAACAACATACATTGGCAAAAGGTACTTCACGGATATTGGGAAAAATAAGATCATGTTTGCTTCTTTTCAGAGCATCACAATTTTTTTTAATATTCAGCAGAGGCCGGAGTAGCTTGTACACTAATCTCAGAGAGTAGCTTTGCCCAGCCTTACTAATTTTGATTACTAAAGAAACTCAGGTGAGATCCCACATCGGTTGGAGAGGAGAACGAAACACCCTTTATAAGGGTGTGGAAACCTCTCCCTAGCCGATGCGTTTTAAAAACTTTGAGGGAAAGCCCAAAAGGAAAAGTCTAAAGAGGACAATATCTGCTAGCAGTGGGCTTGAGCTGTTATAAATAGTATTAGAGCCGGACACCGGGCGATGTGCCAATGAGGAAGCGGAGCCCCGAAGGGGGTGGACATGAGGCGGAATGCCAGCAAGGACGCTGGGCCCCAAAGGAGGGTGGATTTGGTAAGGGGTCCCACATTGATCGGAGAAAGGGACGAGTGCCAGCAAGGACGCTAGGCCCTGAAGGGGAGATGGATTGTGAGCACATCGATTGGGGAGGAGAATAAAACACCCTTTATAAGAGTGTGGAAACCTCTCCCTAATAGACGCGTTTTAAAAACATTGAGGAAAAACTTGAAAGGGGAAGCTCAAAGAGGACAATATTTGCTAACAGTGGGCTTGGGCTATTACAAATGGTATCAAAGCTAGACACCAGGCGATATGTCATCAAGGAGACTGAGTCCGGAAGGGGGAAGGACATGAGGCAATGTGCCAGCAAGGGCGTTGGGCCCCAAAGGGGGTGAATTTGGTGGAGGGTCCCACATCGATTGGAGAAAGGGCCAACGAGGATGTTGGGCTCTGAAGGGTCGTGGATTGTGAGACCCCACATCGATTATGGAGGAGAACGAAACACCCAACTTTATAAGAGTGTACATAAACAAATTGCATAACTCGATTACTTCGGACCATGTCTATTACCTTTAAGAGATTGGAAAGGCCATCAGCAATTGACAGTCCAGATTCTCCCCACTCCAGTACAGGCTTAACTGCTCTAGCAGTCGCTTCCAATAGCTGTGCTTCCGTAAGAAGTAGAGAACATTGGCTTATAATTAGTAAGCTTGAAAACAAACAACATTCATATAAACTTAACTGCATTGTTACCTCTAGTTGTGGCAAAGTACAGGCTTCACCATCTACAAGCATGCCATCTGTGGCACGCAACAGTAGATCTAACGCACTCGCCAATACGACCAGCGATTCTGGAGTATCGTGATTTCTCATTAGCTCAACTATGAGTTTGATGATCCGCTGGTTGATTCTCCACATCTTCTGACCTTGATCATCATCTTTTGCAATCCAAGGTTGCAACTGCCTCTCCGCCTGACAAGCACAGAAGGCCATGAAAATGACTAAACACATGAAGTATATGATCATGAACAAAAACACTAGAAGATAGCAAATGAGGTCAGGAATAAAAAAAACTGGTAAAGAAATGTAGACCTGAAGGACAATTGCTGTAGCTGCTTTAGCTGGGGAAGCTGATACCACGTTGCATAATGCATCAACTACCTATTTAATAGAAACAGTGCAATTCAATAAATATTAAAGTAATGTATTTCTCCAATAAATATTGAACATTCAACAGCTAAGCCCCATTTGGTATTCCTTGTTGAGCCTTCAAAGGAGTTGAGCCTCGATTAAGGGGAGGCTGTTCCAGGGCTCCACCGTAGGCCTCAGGGGAGGCTCTATAGTATACTTTGTTCAAGGAGAGGATTGTTGGGAGGGAGTCCCACGTTGGCTAATTTAGGGAATGATCATGGGTTTATAAGTAAGGAATGCATCTCCATAGGTACGAGGCCTTTTGGGGAAGCCCAAACAAAACCATGAGAGCTTATGCTCAAAGTGGACAATATCGTACCATTGTGGAGAGTTGTGGTTCCTAACATAGGAGTTGTATTCTTCGGATATAGAAGATAAAACCAAAGGAGAAGAGCGTTGTACGAACTTACCTGTCTCCATCCTTGCTGGGCTGAAGTGCTCTCCACGCTCGGTTGAGTTTCAGGAGCTGTAATCAACTTGTGCCACAGTAGAGAAATAACAGAGAAACATAATTCTTGTTTCTCAGCAAGCACTGATCTTAAGAGAACTTGTGCACAACAGTTGAATCCTATCTGCCTCTCCATAGTGAGTAAGTTAGCTAAATCAGAAGCATCAATCGAGAAGCTTGCTAAACCTTTCCCTAAAGTATTTCCCAACTCTTCATTTGAATTTGATGTTCTCTCGAACACAAGTTTAGTTTCCGAACGGGTCGAATTATCACACTTTTGAACAGATTGTCCAGGATGAAAGCAGGTACTGTCTTCACATTGAATTTGTTTTTTTCCGTTTAAACCAACGAGAGATTTCTTCCATTTCGGTACTTGTATTAAATTTGCTTCTAAAGGTTCAGCTTTGTTAACAATGGAAGCAACTGCTTTGCTGTGTATATCTATCAGATTGTACAATGATGATGCCCTGGTGTAAATCTCGTCGTCCCACTTGCATCGCATCAGGATAGAGAGAGCGTGCATGCAAGCCTTTGATCGTCTAAAGAGTTCTGAAACATGAGCTGCAACCATGGCTGCAGCAACTATCTCGTTTGAACTATAACTCCATGAAGTTCCCACAGAAGATGGCTTTAAAGAAAAAAGTGCTTCTAAGATGGCCAAAATTCGATGTGTGTGGCATACTGCTGAGCTAACGCTATTCTGAAGCTCGGTTGAAGTGCCGTTTACTTTGACCAGTTTTATTACATCCTGTAAATTTGTAGTGTTTAAATGATCACTTCCCCTAGCAGCAAAGGGAAATAACTGGAGCTCACAAGCAAGAGCACAAACAGCAGCCAGGACGTAAGAATCGAATGCAGAAACAGGACCTTGCTTTTTAGTCTTTCTCCTTCTTATTCCTGTATGGTTCTCGGGTACCGCTTGCAAGTCCTCAATCCTTTCATCAATACTTTGTTCACGTCTGAATTTCTTGCTTCCATTGGATTGAGCTTCATGACTAACACAAACAGTCAATACGACAAAAAGTAGGCGTGAAGCGAGCTCCACAGAAGCACATGATTCTAAGAAGAGCGAGTGGACCATGGTTCGAAGCTCTGTGACAGCTAGATTTTTAGAAGCAGAACCAAAGCTGGAAAAGTATCTTGTTTTTCTAGTTTGTTCTTTGGGAGACTCGGACGGAAATGTTCTTTGAAGAACTGATTCAACAGTAGCAACAAATATCTTCATCAGACATGCTTCGGATGGGCTACCTCGTGGAAGATATTCAAGAACCTTAAGGAGAGGAATGTATAAATTCCATGATAATATGGGAGGTTGCAATGGCGTTGCAACTATGATTTCAGGGAGGTCAACTACATCGGAACTTAACGGAATCAAGCCATAAGCAGCTTCCCAGATGGTACAAATTCTCCATTCAACTTCAGGGCCATGTGCACAAAGCATCGATGCAATTCCTTGAGCAGTAGCTTCAGTTGTAGCTTCCGCTGCAGGCACTTCGATCTGATACAAGTATACAGATGATATTTGGAGTTGTTAGAGTCGAAAACAAGACGACATTCGAAGACCGTAATTCATTAGTTCTTTCAAGAAGCTAGAAGCATAGCTTATACAGAGAGTATTATGTGCTATAAAGTCCATTACCTGTTCCCTGTATGATGATTCATAGCCACCCAAAGATTCATATTGAACATCACTTCCCTCAACTTGTCGTAGTGGCGGAAAAAGCAACGCGGGTTGGGACAGTACGCGGAAAAGCAAGGCTGCTGCAGCATCAGCAGCAATACCAGCTCTCATGGACATTGCAGTGCCAATGGCACGCAAGAAATGTAAATGCATCCAGTTTCTAGGAAGCTGCATTAATGGGAAAATAATAATTGATTCTTTCCAAGAACAGAATGTAGGGAGATACAGTATAGTCCCATTCCTAGAATAGAAGAAGAAATACCAAATGGTGAAACTTTTAAATGAACTAAACCAAACCAAACCAAACCTCAAACCAAATCAGCCCATCTTTAACCAAACCAAACCAGCTCTAAACCAAACCAAACAAAACCAAACTAAATTTGAAAGGGGACATGACAACCACAAACATTCGAGCAAAAATATTTCAAACCCATGACAACCACGAACAATGCAGAGGCGTCAAACCCGTGCATCAGGAAAGGTGCAATAGTGAGGTATAGATTGAATATAAGCAATAACTGACAACGAAAGCATGGGGTTGTATCATATCAGTGAGGAATAGATTGACTATGAGAAATAACTGTTTGCCTTAAACAGTATGCTGATGAGTCAATGCAATTACATCATATATTATAGCTATTTAATTGTTAGTTAGGCACCAAAGGAGCATTTTTCTGATCATTCTACTGATATGAACTAATATTAGAAAAATATAGTCAAACTAAACTTACCCTAATGCCAGTTGCATACTCTTCAGCAGCTCGAAGAAGCTCTACAAGCTGTACAGCTGCATCAAGTGCATCTGGAGCCCAAGATGGAGGTGCTTCTAAGAGTCCAAGAAGAAGCCTTTGGGTAGCACTGGGAGTAGCAATGGCATAATATCTGTGCTGGGGAGGAAAATTTGAATAAGAAGAACCAGCATAAAGGATTTGAAATTTGTTTCTCTTTGAAGGTTTAGACAAGCTAACCTATGAAATAAGCGTGCATATGGCTCAAGAGCTGGTAGCCCAGCAACTAAATGTTCATCTAAAGCTGTTGTAGGGGGAGGAAGAAGAAGTGCAGGAACAGCAGCTGCTGTTAGAGTTGCAGTCTCATACCGAGCAACTTCTTCATCACAAACACTCAATATGACTCCAGCACCATTTGCAACCGCCCATCTTGGAGTTGATGGTATAAGCTGAGGGTGTTTTCCAGATCCACGAGAAGAAGCTATAAACAAGAAAGCCTGCTCGGTAATATCCTTGCTTTAAGGATGAAAATGAAACACATCTTCTAGTAAAAAATATTAACACAGTTAAAAGGCTTATACAATAAACCAAGAAAGAAATCAGAAAAGTAACTGTTGGAGAGAACAATATTTTCTCATTATCTTGCAATTAAAGATTACAAAGGGATAAAAAAAGAAACAGTTAAACAAGCGGCGAGATACTTTCCAAAAAATTAAACTTTCCGAAAATCCAACCAGCAAAACTGGAGATAAGAGCGAAAGCTTCGGAAACCACTTGAAAAAATGAATTGAGCCACGAAAGCAGCTGGAAAACCTCATCATATGAGGAGATCACACTTTTTTATCAAGCACTCACAATCAAGAAAAGTTATAATACTTCTAATGTATGTGGATGACATGATAGTCACCGGAGAAAATGAAGAAGAAAAAATTGAACATAGAAGAAAATTGAAGAAAGACTGTGAGATCAAAGAACTTGAAAGGCTAAAGTACTTTTTCAGCATTGAAGTAGCGTAGTGCATTTTCATAATATATAATGGATTTATTGATGGAAACAAGGAAAAACAGATGTAAACTTGCACCAACACCAATGGATCTACATCAGAACATGGGAAAGACAAAAGAAGAACCTGCCGTGACCAGAAAAATGTACTAGAAACTACTGGGGACACTCATGTATCTAGCTCACACTAGACTAGACATAGCATACTCAGCGAGTGTAATTAGCTAATTCATGCAT
This sequence comes from Cucurbita pepo subsp. pepo, assembly GCF_002806865.2. NCBI lineage: Eukaryota > Viridiplantae > Streptophyta > Magnoliopsida > Cucurbitales > Cucurbitaceae > Cucurbita > Cucurbita pepo. Next base: position 6,317,226 of record NC_036643.1, read on the forward strand.
GATCCGTGGGAGACCCACCTTCAAGCAACATACAGCATGCTGCATTATCGGAAAGAAACTTCATAAAAGGAATTTTATTCAAACGGAACAATTTTATTACATCGGAAGCTTACACCGATGCTGACCACACTAGACTAATAGTGGATAGAAGATCTACTATGGCGTATAGTACTTTTCATAGAGGTAATTTGTTAACAGGGAGGAGTAGAAAGGAAAATATGGAGGCTAGATCATCTTCCAAATCAGAATTTCGAGCTATTACATAAGGGTTATGTGAACTCTTATGGTTGAAGATAATCCTTATGACTTACAGATTAAGAGAGAAGGTCCGATAAAATTGTATTACAACAACAAATCAACTATAATATTGTATATGATCTTATACAACATGATACGACAAGGCATATTAAAATTGATCGACATTTTATCAAGGAAAAATTGGAGAAAGGGATAGTATGCATTAGCTATGTGCCCTCACAGCTTCAACTAGTAGANAAAAAAAAAAAAAAAAAAAAAAAAAAAAAAAAAAAAAAAAAAAAACTTCACAACTCATTTCCTCCCTAATCAATATTGATTTTCATTTGTTGGATCTTCGACAAATTTTCAAGCCCACAAGCGAGGGAAAGTGTTAAAATATTGATATAATTAAACTTTAAGCTTTTGGGTTGATGGGTGATCTAACAAACATACTTTTGACAAGCTAGCAAACGAAGATATTTTTAGACCATGTTGAAGAGTTGTTTTATTTTTTGTAAATATTAGCTGCAGATACCTTTTTTAACCATAATGATTTATTATTCACATTGTTTTTATTCTTCTTCCCCTTTTGTTGTAGCTCTTTCTCTCTTTCTCCTATACAACGGAACTATGTAGAACCATGTAGACATGTACTACTTACATTAGGATCAGGATCAGAGCACAAATATTTTATTCCCTCTAAATTAAGACACATTTCGTAAGCGTGTAGCTTATGGTGCTTCCTTTCCTGCCTACTACTTACTATGTATACCTTTTACGATTTATTTTCAAAACATAGATATGTTGCAAATCCGTTGCATAAAGTGAAATACCACTTCATAGTTCGACATTTAAGTAAGATGTTCACAAACCTGATGTGGGTGGCCTGAGCTCTCCAGCAGCATATTTACCCATAACACCACTGCACCTGTTTATGTGCAAAAATGTTTTTCAATAAGAAACAATTTCATAGATAACATAAATTACAAACGGAAAAGTCAAGCACCTAACCGAAAGGGGATTTCGAAAAGCTCTTCCAACTTCATAAGAGAATCAATACCAAAATTGCTTGAAAGAGAGACAAGTTACACCAAGAAAGCCATAAAGCATGGAGTTTTTGTCTTTATTGCAAAAAAGACAACCCTAGGAACATTGAACTAAATTGTTCGATGTGATCGTCATATTGTGGTTGTCATCTTCTTAAATCCTTGAATGTATGGTTAAACCATACTTTTAACGTTCTGTCCTACATCGAACAATATAGAACCACCAACCACATTATTATCCTATCTGCCTCAAATAATTTCTCCTCACCTAGAGCTGAAACACACCAATAGAGTCATGTTTATTATCTCCCAACCTAAGGAAAATACAGGTTAAATCTCTTAAGAGAATTGAGAAACTAGAATGAATGGTTCTAAGGCATTTGAGCACCTATCGATGTAAATACAAAACTTGGAGCTAATCTTTTCAAAACTTAAGGGCAAATCTTCACGGCAAACCGAGTTGGGAAGTGTACACTTACACAAATTGGGAAAAATCATAAGAGAGCAAATCGACTGCATTACTTGGATGGAGATTTCTTCAGCAAAACTTTTGATGTATTAAGGCTTCCATTAATCATAATCCATAAACGAATGTTTATTCTCTTTGAATTCTAGGACTTCCATATGAAAAAGTTCTTTCTGCATTGGCGATGAAGATCCGAAATGCTGAGATAATGATTTCACTGAAAAAATACCATAAGAATCAAGAGACCATATACAAGAATCTTCATTTGAGCCAATGTTCGCAGCAGAAATAGTAAATGAAGTGTCTGAAACTCATCAACGGTCTGAAACTTCCTCATCCCTAAGAGACCTTCAAAAAGAAACATTTCACGCACCTATTCGAGCATCCCAATGGTCTGAAACCGATCCTTTTGGTGAAGAAATAGCAAACCGTCGAGGAAAACATTTTAATGGGGAATTGTTCAGACATACATCTTACCCAGAAAGTATCCTTCTACCATGAAGGAATTGAACTGCTGCCACAGAATATTCATCCATGAGCTTCTAAGACTAGGATCTTTTCGGATTCACAAATTCCAACCAAAAGTAGAAGAGGTATAAATACTAATAATGATCTTTCTCCAAAAAGAATGGGGTTCATTCATAAACCGCCAACCCCATTTTGCTAAAAAAGCAGTGTTTCTGTTTTTCAAAGCTCCAATTCCATATCCACCATCCAACTGAGCCATTGTAACAAGTCTCCATCTAATCAGGTGCTTTATTTTCACAGTGATCGATGAAGGCATTAGAAATAATGACAAATTATATAATGGAATGCTTGATAATATTGAAGAACAAAGAGTTAAGCCCCCACCTCTAGATAATAAGTTTCGTTTCCACCTATCAATCTTCTGAACTTTGTCACTAATCGATTGCCAAAAGGAATCTTTTTTGGGATGTCCACCAAGGGGAAGACCCAAATAAATAATTGGCAGAACTTCAATTTCATAATTCAACCTTGAGGCAAATTGGCATACCTTTGAGTCTTGATGATTCCATATAGAGCCGATTTCCCCATTTTATGTCCAAACCCGAACACCATTCAAAAAATTCAACAAGTTGAATTAAATTGTTGAACACACCATTGTCATCCTTGTAAAATAAAAGTGTCGTTTGCAAATTGGAGAACTAAAACATTAATATCGTCTCGGCCAACTTGAAACTCATCATGACTCCCATTGGAGTAAACATTGTCAATTAATGGTTTGAAAACCTCTTCATTGACGATTGAAGAAATGATGATAAGGATCATGGTGTTCCAACTGAACCTATTACACGATCCAAGGCCAAGAAGATTCAACAAGCATTCATTCTTCATCTACAAAATTGGATAAGCTTGGTTTAACCATTATTTCATGTATCACAAGCTGATTCGATTGAGGAAGGACCATTTGGAGTTTCGGAAGTGAATATTTGCATAGTTGAAGTAGCGGATGAAGTTGCTATAAATTGTACTTGATTCATAAGTTGTTAGAAAACTTTATTTATTATTTTTAATTACATAATTTCTTGCAGTGGGAAAAGGGTGGGAAGTTACTCGACAAAGTGACTTCTTTCTTGTGGAGATTTAAAGGGGGGTGGGAGTAAATTATGGCCACCAACTTATTTAGTGAGCATTTGAATAGTTGAAAGTTTCTAGATTTTTGGATGAATGAAATTTAGCTCTCAAATTGAGACTTTCACCCTTAGAAATTTGAGCACCATTTTTGTCATTTCTAAGTTTCATGCTATTCTTGTAGTAGATTGCATCCAAGTCATTCAATCAAACCTTGATCAAGTTCGATTGTGGAGTGACTCAATTTAGAACAAAGTTCCAAATCTTAATTCTAGATCTTTGATCTTAAGAAATAATCTAATTCTAGCCTTGTCTCTTGGTTGGTCCGAATTTTGTACAAGGAGGTGTTAATTTCATTAATTCAAGGGTTCTTGCTTCAACAAAAGCTTTGATCGTGTTAATTTCTTTGATTCAAGAGTTCTTTAATACAAGGAATGAAAAACGAACTTGATCAAAGATTTGGATCAACCAAGAGATAAGGCTAGAATTAGATTACTTCTTAAGATCAAAGATCTAGAATCAAGATTAGAAACCTTGTTCTAAATTGAGTCACTCCACAATCGAACTTGATTGAATGACTCAGATGCAATCCACAATTGAACTTGATCAAGACTTGATTGAATGACTCAAATGCAATCTACCACCAGAATGGCATGAAACTTAGAAATGCCAAAAATGATGCTCAAATTTCTAAGGGTGAAAGTCTCAATTTGAGAGCTAAATTTCATTCATCCAAAAGGTCTGTCTTTTACAAAGTAATTTGAGGGTATTTATAGTCTCTCCACAAAAGAAACTTTCAACTATTCAAATGCCCACTAAATAAGTTAGTGGTCATAATTTACTCCCACTCCCTTTAAATCTCCACAGAAAAAGAAGTCACTTTGACAAGTAACTTCCCACCCTTTTCCCACTACAAGAAATTATGAAATTTAAAATAATAAATAAAGTTTTCTAACAACTTATCAATCAAGTGCAATTTATAGCAACTTCATCCGCTACTTCAATTATGTAAATATTCACTTCCGAAGCTCCAAATGGTCCTTCCTCAATCGAATTAGCTTGTAACACATGAAATAATAGTTAAATCGAGCCTATCTAATTTTATAAGTGAAGAATGAATGCTTGTTGAATCTTCTTGGCCTTAGATTGTATAATTGAATGCTTGTTGAATCTTCTTGGCCTTAGATCGTGTAATAGGTCTAGTTGAAACATTTGAAACACCGCGATCCTTATCAAATGACCTTTCTGTAGTATAAAAGACACATATACCTCTCTAAAAATTAATATGAAAACCAAGCAAGATAATTTACACTTACAACATGGCATCACAACCATTCTCTTTTAGGAGGTTTGATTAATTAGCGTAGTCTTCATAGTTACCAATATTCTACCTTGACTAAATTTATTTAGAGCCTTCATAACTATCGATCTTCCACCTAGACCAAATTTATTCGAATCCTTCATAGCTATTGATCTTCCACCTTGTACAAATTTCATTCGGAGCCTTCATAGCTACCATCCACCTTTGAAATAATGTTTTAGAATTCTATTAGCATCCAATCATCGATGATCACATGAAAAGAGTATTCACAGCAGGAAGGCTACAACATTAGCATTAGCATTCCCAGCTTCATTCACTACAAGTGCAACAGCAAGCCAACTATCAATCCATTCATCCATCAACCTAACATACTCGTGTATCTTTTCTCATTAGTCAAAATAAAAACTCTACCCCTTTTCATTTGATTCATAGTGATATATGAGAACCCTCATCTATTCTCAGTATTTCTTGTGCTCGTGCTTTCTCACATTGATTGATAATTGTACTCGGATTACGTGACTATTCCTTCCCAAACAAAAATAAGATGTTAGTAATATTATTAATGTCTTCCACTCAAGGATTTAGACACAATTTAGAGTCAATCAAAACATTTTGAACTCACAATGCTAGAGAATATTTTAATCAAACCTCACTCTCATATTTATTTTTGGTCTCAAGTCACTATCCATAATTCTTTGTCTGTGATTACACCACAACAAAATGGAATGGCCGAAAGGGAAAATGGACACCTTTTAAACACAACTCGAGTATTTCTTTTCATAGAAACATGCCAAAAACTTATTGAGAGAGACATTTCTTATTGCAACTCACATGATTAATCATCTCTATCTCATGTCCTAAATAATCTAAGCCCAATAGAAGTTCTCAACTAATTTCATCCTCGCTTTCGAACATCAAATGATCTCACACCCCGCATATTTGGGTGCATTGCCTTTATTCATGTTCACAACATTTAGAGAGGTAAATTTGATCCGAGAGCAATAAAATGTGTCTTTTTAGGATACTCTTCAACCACAAGGGGTACAAACATTACAACCCTACATCTAGGAAGTCTACACTTCAATTGATGTGACATTTACCGAGAATAAACCATTCTTCTCTTCAGAGGGAGAACATAGAGTGGAAGTCCCACATCGGCTAATTTAGGGAATGATCATGGGTTTATAATCCAGGAATACTATCTCCATTGGTATGAGGCTTTTTGGGGAAGCCCAAAGCAAAACCATGAGAGCTTATGCTCAAAGTGGACAATATCATACCATTGTGGAGATCGGTGATTTCTAACTTGGTATCAGAGTCATGCCCTAAACTTAGCCATGTCAATAGAATCCTCAAATGTCGAACAAAAGTATCGTGAGCCTCGAAGGCATAGTAAAAAATGACTAAGACTCCAAAAGAAAAATGAGTCGAGCCTCGATTAAGGGGAGATGTACTTTGTTTGAGGGGAGGTGTTGGAAGTCCCACATCGGCTAATTTAGGGAATGATCATGGGTATATAATCAAGGAATACTATCTCCATTGGTATGAGGCCTTTTGGGGAAGCCCAAAGCAAACCCATGAGAGCTTATGCTCAAAGTGGACAATATCATACCATTGTGGAGATCGGTGATTCCTAACACGTTCCACCTCCAATGTCGGATTCGTTGTTCTCTCAGGTATAGGCTAGAAGGAAAGTTATCTCAGAGCTATTATAAGTCCAAACATCAGACTCTACTCAAATTGAGGATGTAACACAAACATCAATAGATGATAGACCCATAGCTCTCTGGAAATCCACTAGAGAATGCACAAAACGACCCTTATCCCCCTATAAAACTATATCTCTCTTGAATGACTATCCCCACCACAGAGTTTCGTTGTGAGTCAACATTCAATTGTTACATAACACAGTTTCTGAAACTTTATGCAAGAGAGAATGCCAGGATGTTATGAGAAAAGAAATGCATGCTTTANTGACTAAGACTCCAAAAGAAAAATGAGTCGAGCCTCGATTAAGGGGAGATGTACTTTGTTTGAGGGGAGGTGTTGGAAGTCCCACATCGGCTAATTTAGGGAATGATCATGGGTATATAATCAAGGAATACTATCTCCATTGGTATGAGGCCTTTTGGGGAAGCCCAAAGCAAACCCATGAGAGCTTATGCTCAAAGTGAACAATATCATACCATTGTGGAGATCGGTGATTCCTAACACGTTCCACCTCCAATGTCGGATTCGTTGTTCTCTCAGGTATAGGCTAGAAGGAAAGTTATCTCAGAGCTATTATAAGTCCAAACATCAGACTCTACTCAAATTGAGGATGTAACACAAACATCAATAGATGATAGACCCATAGCTCTCTGGAAATCCACTAGAGAATGCACAAAACGACCCTTATCCCCCTATAAAACTATATCTCTCTTGAATGACTATCCCCACCACAGAGTTTCGTTGTGAGTCAACATTCAATTGTTACATAACACAGTTTCTGAAACTTTATGCAAGAGAGAATGCCAGGATGTTATGAGAAAAGAAATGCATGCTTTAGCAAATAATATGTGGGAAGTTGTGGATAGGCCAAAAAAAAAATATATAGTTGGGTGTAGGTGTTTTTCATTGTAAGATACAAGGTTGATGGAACATTGGAGAGGCATAGGGCAAGGCTAATGGCGGATACACTCAAACTTATGGGATAGATTACCAAGAGACATTTTCCTCTGTTGCGAAGATGAACACCATATTAAATTGACAGCTTTCACGGTATGATACACCATACTAAATTGACAGCTTTCACGGCATGATGCAAAGAAGGCATTTCTTCACAACAATCCAGATGAGCATTCCTCTAGGATTCGAAAGCTCAAGAGGTAAAGTATGCAAATTGAGAAAGGCCGTGTAGGACTAAAACAATCATCACAGGTATGGTTTGGAAGATTCACAAAGATACTAAAAACTGTGGATATAAGCAAAGTCAAGGAGATCATACTCTATTTATTAAGCATTCAGACTCAAGGAGAGTTATAGAGCTTCTAGTGTATGTAGAGGCATCATAGTCACCGGAGATAATGAAGAAGAGAATTGATGAAGAAATTTGAGATCAAAGAACTTGGAAGGCTATAGTACTTCCTCGATATCTAAGTAGTGTACTCAACTCAGGGGTATTTTCATATCACAATAGAAATATGAGATGGATTTATGGATGGAAACAAGAAAAAGTAAATGAAAGCCTACAACAGCGCCAATAGATCCACATCAGAAATTGGGAGAGTCAAAAGAACCTACAATGAATAGATAAATGTACCAAAGGCTGGTAGGGAGAATCTAGCTCACACTTGACAAGATATAGCGTACTCAGAGAGTGTAGTTCGCCAATTCATGCATGATCGGCAGGAGCCTCACCTTCAGGTAGCATATAGAGTATTACGTTACCTGAAAGGGACTTCAAAAAAAGGAATTTTGTTTGAACAGAACAATTCCCTTGCATTGGAAGCTTACACTAACGCAAACTATGCTGGATCAATATTAGACAGAAGATTTACTAAGGGGTATTGTACTTTTCTTGGAGGTAATTTGGTAACATGGAGAAGCAAAAAGAAAAATGTGGTGGCTAGATCATCTACGAATCAGAATTCTAAGCTATTGCATGAGGATTATGTGAACTCTTATGGTTGAAGATAATCCTTGATGACTTACAAATCAAGGCAGAGGATTCAATAAAGTTGTATTGCGATAACAAACCAGCTATCAATATTGCACATAGTCCTATCCAACATGATAGGACAAATCACATTGAAATTGATCAAAATTTTATTAGAGAAGGAAATAGTATGCATTAGGCTTTGTGCCTTCACAGCCTTAATTAGCAGATATACTAACAAAATGGCTTCACAATTCAATGTTTCGTGAGTTAGTATCCAAGCTGATATCTATTCCTCATCATGAGTTAGTATCCAAGTTGATATCTATTCCTCATCTTGAGAGGGGAGGTTGAAAAATTAATCTTGATTTAAGGAATATTTGTATGTCCTAAATGAGGAGATATTTGTGTAATCTCATTAAATAAGGTTAGTAGTCAACCTCCCTAATTTATTTGTATTATTTGTATTATTTGTATTGTTGCCTAGTATCTTATAATTTAGTTAGATTTATTATAAAATGCAAATCTCTCTCTCTAAAATTAATATAAAAACAAGCAAGATAATTACTCTTGAAACACAAAACACTAACCAGCAGAAATAAGAAAGGGGAAAATGGGTCTCCTTGTCTTAATACACGGGCGACTAAATTCTTCCACGAGGGCGAACATTTATGAATACTGAGAATTTGGGGTTTCAAACACAACCCTCAAGCAACTTAATCCATTTACTGTCAAATGTTTTGGATCGAAGCACCTCATCCAAAAAAATCCAATCAACACAATCAAAGGCCTTTGCAATGTCAAGCTTTCATAACCACCCTCTTTTCTTTTTGTGGCATAGAGTTAAATGAGTGATAATCAGTCTGCTAAAGCTCTCGGAAAAAAAAAAAAAAAAATACATATAACCAAATTAAGGATGTTCCTGCCCAACAGCAAGCTACAAACATATTGACAAAGGCATTGCATCGAAAAAACCTTCGTGAGGGGAGGGTAGAAAATCACGCTATAAATTAAAGTTTTCATTTTCCCCTTGTGTAGCAAGAATTTCACTTTAATTTTTTAGAGTTAGGCTAACTACTATAATTGTTGATTCTAGGGATCTAAGATCCTCCTAGTATAAAATTTTCTTTTTAACTCGATGGAATGTAACCTAAATTGCTTGCATACTTAGCTTAAAAATATGTTTATCACAGTCCCACAATCCCCTAGTTATCTTGTATAGAATCACAGACATTTGGGTAACCTGCTGAAAGTAGCATACGCAGTTCAAGAACGGAAAGGAAGACTTTGTCCACTGTTGTAGGGAGAACAAATAAATGGAAAACATCTAATCCAGGAACAAGGGAGCAGCCACTGAGTTTAAGATGAACATTGACCTTCCCTCATTTCATGGAAAAATGAATTTAGAGGCATTTTTTTTAATTGGATCAAGAATGTCAAAAATACTTTTGATCACATGAATACACATGAGAACAAGAAAGCTAAACTAGTAGCACTAAAGTTGGGCGGCAAGAAAGTTAAACTAGTTGCACTAAAGTTTAGAGGGGGGCTTCATCTTGGTGCAAGTAGCTTCAAGTTAATTGAAGAAAAGCGGGAAAGAGACTAATAGAAAATTCCAAGAATACTTCGATTAATGAATGATCAGCAAAAATCTACCAACTCTGAACAACTATTACACAAACCAATAATGATGCCAAGCAATGTTGCCAAGTAAACGGTTATGTTGCTAGTCATGTTAAATCACCAATCAACCTAGTATCAATGCAGAAAGTCCAATTATTTCCAGTATTCAATTTACCATAAACTATCTCCTTATACTTCTGGGTTCACCGGTGATTTAACAAATTATGTGGAGAAATTCCATTGTTTAAGTACTCATATCAATCTAGAAGAAAATGAGAACAACAAAATTCCAAGATTTGTTGATGGCTATCGGAAGGATATGCAACTTGCAAGACAAATTGGATCTTCAACTCATATGTTCTCTCTCTAATGCCATTACTTTGACAACAAAAATTTAGCAAAGGCCACCGTATCCTTTTGATGTCTTCTGTCCAAGCACTTTTTTGTTAAAAAGTATTGATATAATTAAATTTATCGTAACCCATCAACTAAAATTTTTGGATTGAGTGGTTATTTAACATGGTATCAAAGTAGGAGGTCTGATGTACAAATCTCTTGTAATGTCATTCATTTCCTCTCATTAATATTGATTTCCATTTGTTGAGTTTTCTACAAATTTTTAAGTCCACAAGTGAGGGAGATGGTTAAAGTATTAATATATTAAATATATCGTAACCCATTGGCTACTTTTGGGTTGATTGGTGATTTAACAATTTTTTAAATTATTGTTCGATTGTAATTCATTCAAATTGGGAGACTTTCTTGTATGGGTTGGGATGTAATTGCAAATAATTGTATAATTTGGAAGGATTGAGGTTTTTCTCTATTATTCTCCTATGGAAGTAGCTTCTGAACTTTTTTATTTCAGTATGTCTTTTTCATGCAACAAGGAACTGTTTCTGTTTCAAAAAGAAATATACACATATATATCATTCCAAACAGCACCTAAGGCTAGACATAACAATGACTTACCAGCGGAAATAGTCGCTTCTGATGCCCAATGGTGCAGCAAGCAATATGTCAGTAATCCATGGGGACAAAGGTCTTATAGGTTTCCTCTCGTGTTGCAGAGGCACTTGAACAAATTCCCCATCATTGGTGTCACGCGTCGTAGCAACGCAGCCACTATTGCTTCTTTCTGTTTCACCATTCTTTTGTTCCATCTTGTATATTGGACGATTGTAATGAGTCAAGATCCGGAGTATCTCCCCACATGCAAGGGCCCATTGTTCAGAATAATGGTTCTGATGGGGTAAGAAGTATTTATAATGCATCTTGACATTATTAATAACTATAGAATATATATCAGAAAATAAAGCTACCTCAAAATAAAACACAAGATATACAGTGAATTGGTGAAACCGTTGTAGTGGTGTAGTTTGCAGGTTGTGCCTTTTTAAAAAAAATAATAATAAATAAACTTCTTTAAGCTGTTAATTTGGTTAGCTATCATCGATTGTTTTCTTGGTTTTTATTTTATTATTATTTGGCTGTTTGCTTAGTTTGTTATTTGGTCAGTGTGGCTACCCTCTAAATCGGAGCCTTGTTTGTTACAAAAAGCAGTTTTTTCTTGATAAAGAAATTTTCCAGCAAGGTGATTGCATTAGTTTTGGTATCAGACTACTTTCTAAGAAAGGACCTAATGGTGGTGGAGCAACCCCTGTCCCATCCCACGAACATTGACCAACCGTGCGATGACTCCATGGAATAAATGAAATGGAATATACATGATATCCACCAGCTTATGAACTTCATCGCACGGCATTTATAAATTTTAACAACATCAAAGAAGACAAGAAATCTCTAAACCCAACCTATCAGATCAAACAAAAATTGAAGCGGCCCGCACAATTAACAAAATACCAGTGGAAAAAATGATTACAAGATGAAACAGACTTAACCGCGTTTAATGGAAAGCTTGACCTTGAAACATTTATTGATTGCAACCCATGTATTACTTGATCAATGCCATATCTTTATCCTACATAGTGGAGATGCGGAAAAGGAAAAAAAAAAAAAAATTCAAGAATGCTAATCTTGGCAACAAAAGAATCACGTGGGAGAGAGGTAGCTCTTAAATTTTGATTGGTGGTGAAACACAAAGAACCTCAACTGAAGTGAATTCACAAAGCTCTTCCATTATGAAGCCTAAAGATTATCAAAATCAAAAGCTTAACATTATGGGGGGTGAGCTTACTGCCAATAAAAGATCAGGGAACATTTACAATCACCTACAACAAGGTAGATTTAGCTAAATGGCTACGATATTTTCACCATGAACCCAATACTTTGTGACATAAGGTTATTGTGAGTAAATATGGTCTGTCCCCTTTTAAATGAACCCTAAATGGGGTCAGTGGCACTTCTAGGTCTCCTTGAAGAGGCATTGTAGGAGAGCTTCTTTTCACGTCACAGTTTTGTTTATTGCTTGGTTGGGATGGGAGGGATACATTTTTTCTGGGAAGACTGGTGATAGGAGATAGTCACCTCTACCTTTGTTTTCCTCATTTATACCATTATCTTCGATGAAAATTTCTCAGTGGCTGACGTTCTAGCTCAGCCAACCCCCACATTGTGGTTCCGTTGTTTTTTTGTCTGAAAGAAATACATGGGTATTGTTTCTCTCTTTTCTTTGTTGGGGAAGTTTATCAGCTCTTTCTGGGATAGGGACTTTTGCTTATTGTGCCGAATATGAAAACCCTAGCCAGTTGAATATAAGAACCCTCATACAATGTTCTTGCCTTGAGATATTCGATCAACAAGGTAATCCGAATCTTATTCCCCTTGTATTGATTCCTTATCTTATCAATCTCATTACACAATTAATTTTTGTTTGGGTCAGTAGAAAAGGCAGATGCGGATAATTGGTCACAAAAACATACATGGAGACAGTTTGAGGAAGCGTAACTAGTAGAGTGCGTGGACAGGAGATAACAGGATATTCTGGACAAGTTATTTAACGCAACTAGAAGGTGATAACAAGATACATCTCCTCCGCACAAACATGCATCACCTTCCTCAGGCACACCATCAGGTGTGGACAAATCAACATGGATAGCGATAAGATAAAAGCTATCAAGGATTGGAAAATCCCCACTTCGGTGTCCGATGTACAATCCTCTGTAAGACTAGCAAACTACTATAGGCAGTTCGTCGAAGGGTTTTCACGACGAGCCGCCCCATTAACAAAACTTCTGAAGAAAGACCACCTTGGTCGTGGTCAAATGAATGTCAAGAGGCCTTCGAAGATCTAAAGGCAACCATGACGAGGGGCCCTGCCCTCGGCTTGGTAGACGTCTCTAAACCTTTTGAAATAGAGAGATGCATCTGACTTTGCTCTTGGGGGAGTCCTTATTCAGGAAGGCCACCTTATCGCCTATGAAAGTCGGAAGCTCAATGATGCAGAAAGAAGATACATTGTCTCCGAAAAGGAAATAAACGTTGTCGTCCATTGCCTTAGAGTCTAAAGAAAATATCTTTTGGGATCTCACTTCATGGTAAAGACAAATAATAGTGTCATTGTCACTTTTTTTACCAATCGAAGTTGACGGCAAAACAAGCTCGGTGGCAAGAATCATTAGCTGAGTTTGACTTTAGGTTCGAACATAAAACAGGAAAGAGTAATCAAGCAGTCGACGCGCTGAGTCGGAAGGGGGAACATGCGGCCCTATGCATATTAGCCCCATATTCATTCAAGTAAGATCAATAGGTCGATGCGCGACATCATAAAGGAACACTTGTATAAAGACCCTTCGGCCAAAACTGTTGTTAATCTAGCCAAAGCCGAGAAGACTAGACAGTTTTGGGTCGAGGAAGACCTTCTACTGACAAAGGAAATATATTATACGTCCCAAGAAAGGGAGAACTAAGGAAGAAGCTCATCCAGGAATGTCATGATACTTTATGGGTCGGACACCTACGGTGGCAACGAGCTTATGCCTTGATCAAGAAATGGTACTTTTGGTCAAACATGCGTGATGACATAATACAGTATACAAAGACGTGCTAGGATAAAGTCGAGAAGGCCAAGGTCTCGAAACTCCTTAAACCCGTACCAGTGCCGACAAGACATTGGGAAAGTGCCACTGGACTTCATAACACACCTCCCAAAAGTAGGCAAATAAGAATCCACCTTGATTACGTGCGGCCGTCTAAATTCGTTATTTTGATTACATTGTGCTTCTATATTCGTCATTGATCTATAGTTGAACAGAAGGTCACAATAATATCTAATATGGTTTAATTGAGGACTCCATCCATCCATGGTTCATCTAAGAAGCCATTTGCTAATTCCTTAGAGGTTGATAAATTCCAAGAATACCAGACCCTTTTCCAGCTATTCAACAAAAAAATCTGTTCTTCAAGGTAAGATTCACTATCATGTTCTCTTACCAACAAACCCTTCGCCAGCTATTGAACAAAAAAATCTTTGGTTGTACTTGTTTTGTTATTGATGTTTGTCATGATCTGAAAAAATTAAACCCCAAATCTTTGAAGTGTATTTTCTAAGGCAATTGTCATGTACAAAAAGAATACAAATTTAATTTCCCTAGTTTGAACTGGTATCTCATATCTCATATCTCATGATGTTACTTTCTTTGAGAACAAACCACTCATCCATCTTTGTCTAATACAAGTTAAGAGGAAGATGATGATCCTTTTTATTTATACACTTGTGTCTCCCACACCCTCCTTAGATCTATCCCTTTAGAAATATGACCCTACCCATCCACCTATTACCCAAGCCTATTCTAGACAGCAACAACCTACATGTGAATGTTCTGTCCCAAAATATTCTATGACATTAGATCCAAGACCAAGTGATGAACTTCCTATTTCTCTTTGCAAGGCTATGTTCATACGTATGGGATTTATTATTTTGAAACATTTTCTCATGTAGCAAAGCCAACTTCTGTCAGGTTATTCATTTCTATTGCAACTTCTAAAGGTTGGCCTTTCCATCAATTGACATTAAAAATGCATTTCTTCATGGTGATCTTTAGAGAGAAAGTATATATGAAGCAACCACCTAGGTTTGTTGCTTAGGATGAGAGTGATTTAGTTTGTTGCCTTTGCAAATTTTTGTATGGGTTGAAATAGAGTCCACGAGCATGGTTTGAAAAATCCAATCAAACACTTGAGAAGTTTTGAATGGAAAAAAGCAAATTGAATCACTCTGCCTTCTACTGACGATCTATGAATGGTGTTATTCTACTTGTTGTATATGTTGACGATAGTATCATTATTGGAAGTGATACGAAGGTATATTATATCCCAAATCTTCCTCCAAAGTCAGTTTTATATTAAAGACTTGGGAATGTTGAAGTACTTCTTGGGAATTGAAGTACTGAGAAGCAAGAAGGGTATCTTTATGTAACAGAGAAAATATGTGCTTGATTTGTAATATGAGACAGGAAAATTTGGAGCCAAGCCATGCAATACTCTGTTGATGCCTGGTCTAGAACTTACAAAAGATAGAGTACCATTAAAAGATCCTGAAAGATATAGAAGATTAGTTGGAAAGTTGAATTATCTTATAATTACATGACTAGACATATCTAGCTTAGTAAGCATTGGTAGTCAATTTATGACTTCACCCATAGTGAATCATTGGGCTGTAGTATCATGATCAAGTGCTAAATCAAAGAATAGAGCTATAGTACAATCAGTATAATGTGGGTATATCAACTTTTGAATGAGTTAGGCCTTAATATTACAGTCTCAACCAAGTTGTTGTGACAACCAAGATGCCCTTTCTATTGCATTCAACTCAATATTTCATAAGTGAACTAAACATATTGAAATTGATTCTCATTTTGTTCATGAGAAAATACAAGGTTTGGTGTCTAGTGGATATGTCAAGATCAGAGAGCAATTAAGAGACATTTTCACGAATGCTTTAAGTGGAGTTCAAAAAGATTACCTTTGTAAAAAAATTTAAGCATGATTAGCATATATGCTCTAGCCTGAGATGGAGTGTTATAGTGTACATATGTGAATATACGAGTTTATTAGTTTTTGTCTTTTATTGTAATTTACTATTCCTAGTTTAGGCTTTATGTACATCGAACTCTAATTTATAGAATGAGCAAGGAGTGGTATCAGTAGAGGATGTTTGCCCGATAGAAGCCCTCACAAATAACCATCAACAAACAATTGATTCCTATTGGGTACTAACTTAGGTTAAATCTATTGTCAAAGGATTAGCCTTAAGTTAGGAGATATTTGGAGAATCTGATTAGAACCAAAATCTTAACTCAATCGGCTGCCGGTCATCTCAAGTTCAGTTCGGAGCCTTCCTAACTGTCGTCAAGTTCAATCGGAGCCTCCATTCACCGTGACCAATTTTCATTTGGATTGTGAAAAATAAAAATAAAAGAGGAGCAGCCTCAGATTTGTATATTCTGACTACAAACTACCTCATATCTACCAGCATATACAAAGCCATCATCGCAATAATATTTAGCCTTCCATCACTGCAATAGTTCCGCAAGCATTTACATGTGTTCTTTTTTCCACTTCATCAATAGCCCAGCCGCAATATCCAATAGCCACCTCTGCTTTAAAATCCTCTATTTTGAAATCCTAAGTCACTCACCTCTGCTTTCAAATCCTAAGTCACTCACTTCTGCTTTCAAATCCTAAGCCACTCACCTCTGTTCTTTCAAATCCTGTTGTCTTGAAATCCTAACCCACTGTGGCTTTTCGCTTCAGTTTCCAAACCCATTATTTTTCAAATCCTAAGCCCAATATTAAACTTAAACTCTTCAAAAGCCCATGGTCACTGTTCCATCCTAAGCCCTTTTCCATCCCTTCAACCATCGCCATTCCACAAGCCCGCCGCTTTCGAGCAGAAAAGGATGTTTGCGTAGGTGACTTGGATAACTCGTGTTTCAGACTAACTCTTGTTTCAATCATCATCACAAGTCATCAAAGTCCGAGATTCAAAATTGAAGTATCCAATAATGGAGGGAGTCAAGGGTGTCGAAGGAAGAAAATGAGGCGACAAAACTAAGATCTCCAAAGCTGGACTCCAATACCTGGACGGAAGAAATCATTATGTTGTAAAAGGATTGATTAATCTAGGTTTTCCATTCAATCCATCAAAATCTCTTGGACACTGATATGTTGAGTGATCATTTTATGAAATTGGAAGAATGTGTTGGACCTCTAACTATAGCCATAAAGAAAATCTTTAGAGAAGCAAGAACGGAAGGCAGAATGAAAGGCTCAATAAATCCAAGATCAGTTTTTGGCTGCATCTCTTCCAAAGCTCGTCAGTTCAAAAGATATGAGCAACATGACAGTCATGAATTGCTTCATGCCCTGCTTGATGAATTGTCTATTGAAGAGCTGACTTCAAGGAAGATGACGAAGTCTAAGGAAGAGAGAATGTCTGGAAATCCACTCCATTTGTTGATGAGATGTTTGGGGGGAAATATCAAGTGCTGTATGTTACAAAGAATGTGACCACACAACGATGGTTTATGAACCATTTCTTGATCTTTCTCTTCCCGTTCGAATGAAGAAACCTCTGGCCAAAAAGGTCCAACGAGTCTCTCAGGCAAAGAAGATAAAAGTGCCACCTAAGAGTAGTGGAAAGACGATTCCTAAAACTGACAAGACATCAGATGTTGTACCAGTTCAATTTGCCTCTTCCATCATCTAATAATGAGTTTTCCCTTGCATCAGAGGCCATCACCAGTAGCACAACTACCATTATGAAGACTTTAAGTTCTCTGAATGCCTCGTATGTTAAAGAGCCTGAAAAAGAAGTTTTGATTGAGAAGGGAGGAAAATGTGCTTCAGTTAATTTGACGTTCCTTGGACCAGAACTGACAGCCAAAAATGGTGATATTTCCACTACTCAGGATTCTAAAAATAATGAATCCTGGCCTAGCATATTCTTCAGGTTGTAATAACACCAGCAATAAAGATAAATCCAGGTGTTATCTTTCCAACGATGATCCTGAAGGAAGTGGACTTGCAAAAACTAATATTGAGCCCTAGAGTTCACAAATATCTGCCGAGAACCAATCAGAGAGGTGAGGATTGTGAGATGAATTCTGATTCAACAATTGTGAATGTGAAAAGTGATGCAACAAAGAGGTTTCTCATTCACAGGGCCCCTCCTATCTTGACAATTCATATAAAGAGGTTCAGTCCTAATGTTCGGGTCATTATAGTAAATTGGATGGCCACATCAGATTCAAGGAAACACTTGATCTTAAACCATATATGATACTAGGTGTGCAGATAGGAACAAGTGTAATTATCAGTTTGTCAGAGTCATGGAGCAATTTGTATCTATGAGAGGAGGCCATTATGTTGCATACAAGGGAGGCGAGGAACGCCACTTCCTAGGAGTGAGCACAAGAGTGGTGAGCAACACCCGTGAAAGAGCTCCAAGAGGAGTGAGCACAAGAGAGACGAGCAATGCTCGTGGAAGTGCTCCCAGAGAAGTGAGCACGAGAGAAGCAAGCACAAACCATGTTTGCATGTGATTGCATTTTCTGACCCCAACAATGAGGTCATTTATTGAGTACTTTTAAATACTCAAACCATGTTTAACATTTTTTCAAGTAAAGGCAAAGCCCCCATGTACAGCTGATGGCGTCAGCCGAGGAAGCCATGAATCAAGTCATAGTTTTGACAGTAGCTAACTAAAAGCAGATGGATTGCT